>NC_051086.1:74186391-74231391 GCF_004664715.2 Peromyscus leucopus
GGAAAAAACTAAGGATTGAACACACACACACACACACACACACACACACACACACACACACACACCAGTACTGATCTTCCAATAGGTAGAAGCAGAGAATTAAACATGGCTGGTTGTATGTTGATGTTTTCTGATTAAATTTTTAAAGAAAGGATACATTAGCTTGAAAATCTGTTTTTGTAAATGGGAGCTTCTCTCCTGACTGCCATTTCCTAAATACCCAGCAGCCACTTCCCAAATAATTGATTCAGAGGCTTAATATTACTTACACATGCTTGGCCAGTAGCTCAGGCTTATTACTAGCTAGTTTTTACACTTAAATTAACCCATAATTCTAATTTATGTTTAACTCATGGCTTGGTACCTTTCTCAGTATGAAATTCTCATCTTGTTTCCTCTGTGTCTGGTTAGCAACTCCATTCTCTGCCTTTCTCCTTCTCAGAAATCTCCTTAGTTTGTTCGCTCCACCTATACTTCCTGACTGGCTACTGGCCAATCAGCATTTTATTACACCAATTTGAGTAACAAATCATTACAGTGCATAAGGATTATTCCACAGCATACATCATAAAAATCTAAAAAGGAAAAATGTCTTTCGAGGAAATACTAACTTATTAATAAGCATTATTAATGAAATTGCAATTCTATACAGATTTAACCAACATTTATGGACTGGATAGGAAGCTGGAGTTTAAGATTACCTCAATTGCTTTAAAAGAAGGTAAAATTGGGCCCTGAGTCTTGGGAGTGGATGAAGTCTTTGGAATCAGTGTTTCATGTGGAGGGGAAAGAGGATTAAATGTTGAGGTTTGAAGTCCGCAGTCTTCTGAAGCTTGTAATGAGGATGGACAGGAAATATTTCCCAGATGGCCACTGTAAGATTTTTGTCTGATGAATGCTATCTCCCAAAGAGATTCTGACCTATGATGAAAAGACATCACTTTGTGGATATGCAACAAATGCAATCAAGTAAATTCAAAGATAGTGTTTCTAGTAGAGTAAAAACCTTTCTTTAAAAGATATCCTAAATCACCACATTTACATATATATGCTAAATGACTCATCCTATCATATGGATGGAATTGTTACCTCAATTTGGCTCTGGTAATTATGTTTTTTGCTTCTTCAAATGATACACCAATCATAGATTCCTTGTTTACTGAGACAAGTTGATCTCCTGGCTTCAAACGTCCATCCTAAAAAGAAAAGTCAAAAAGAAAATTATGAAAAAAAAAGAAAATAGTTTTAACAAAATTAACATAATAAAAGTAATTAATTTTTATGAATAATGTCATAAACAGAGTAAAAAATGAGAAATCTCCATAGAAAATGCTGAAATAGTGCCTGGTGAACTAATATACATTGGTAAAATTATATAGTCTATACATGCAATTAGTACACTGTCATGCTAATGAACCTGCCTACTGTAGGCAACAGGCCTGTATGCCAGGAAAGGACACTTGTTTTCAAAACTCAGCTCTATGAGCTTGATAAGAGTCTGACTGATCAAGTAAGCCAAATACTCACTGCACACTGAATATTTCAGAATAGGAGACTCATCCACCCTAGTGTGAACATTCTTGCATCTTTCCTCTGGTTAGTGGATATGTGATACATGACACACAGCATGTACCTACACACAGAGAGACATAAATATACATGTACATGCACACACAATACACATTCATATATGCATACAATACAAACATGCATACACGTTCACACACACATACAAAATGTACACACATGCACAAATATGCACACTGATTTTTTAAATGAGGTTAAGAAACCTTATTATACTGATCCTATCCAAATCTCAGTTAATAATCAAGCATCCTCTTTATTAAATTTGCTAGTCCTCCTGTGGCCAGGCCTAATAGGCTGTGCATATAGCACCATAGCCATGTCATGCTGATTTAACTGGCTGTCTTTGTTAAGCCCTGGCCCTGTGCATGACTGTCCCAAATACATACGACCCAGTATTATCAATTACAAGATTGATGTGGTTGCTGGGCCAGTATCTTAGTCATTTGTTTTTGTTTTGTTTTGTTTTCTCTTAATTTAACTGAGAAGGAGTTCTGTTCTTTTACAGATTCTAAGGTAGTTTTTTACTTTCTCATTATTACAAACACAGAAAATATTATTTCCATAACTACAGAAAAGACAAAGGATTAAATTCTGAGTATCCTTCAAAGTCCTGTGTGCTAGAAGCCTGGTCCCCAGCTTGGCATTATTGGAAGCAGGTGAAATTTCTTAGAGGTGGGGTGAGTGGGAGGCATTGGAAGCACCGGAGACAATGCCAAAAAGAGGATTCTGGGACCCTGGCTTCTCTCTTTTGTTTCTTGGACATTAGATGAGCATTTTCACACTGTCACATCCTGCCAGAGTATGTTGTCTTAGGACAAAAGCAATGGGCCAATCAACCAAGGACTGAAACAGAAGCATGTGAATCCAAACAGACCATCAGCTGACTAACTCAGGGGCATGGTATAGTAATAGAAGGCTGACTAACATTTTACTTTGATAGTGTTGAAACAACCTCTACGATTCAAGTCACTGGACTTCAAATCTAACCTGAGTCAGTAGAGTGCTCAGCCACAGATGGGACACCTATACCACCCCCTCCTGGACAGTTCAGAACACTGCTGAAGATGAGACAGAAATATTCTAAGGATCAGAGGTCAGAGAGAACTGGAGCGGAGCAGTGTCTAGTGAAGATGATGAGACGGCTGCATCCATGAACTCAGGCAGCTGTGGCGGTCTGCACAAGACCTATAATCCAGTGATCAAGCAGGTCGACACACCAGCAGGAGCCTCCCACATTGGAGGGACTGGCATGGAGGTTAGCATTCAGATAGGTCTGAATTTGAATGTGAGCTCTGCCATTACTAGCTAGATCTTCACGAACACTTGAAAAAAGAGATGGGAGGGCACATCCTTTCACCAGGACCCAGGAACTAAGCTATAGACATCTGCTAATGTCTGTTACAGAAAATCACTGCTAAGATACAGAGAAAAAGGCTAAAAAACTCCAGATGGGCAAAAGGGCTTAGACTGACCTATAGTCTCTTGCCTTCTCTTCTCAAGCTATACAGCTCCCATGACCGGTATGTGTTAAAGGAACATTTTGCAGAATGTACTGGGAGGAGGAGAGAAGGCCTCTGGCCACAGGTTTCTAGTGAGTATACATATTTTTAGTTTTAAACATGTATTTGCAGCTGTTAGTGTTTTTCTTTGCCTCTTAGAATAAGGTATTAGCTGATCATAAAAATTTCTGAATCTGTTTAAAAGTCATGGCATGTGAATGGAAACAAAGCCATTTTTGTAAGAGTCTGGCATCTTAAGTGAGTGAATTCTGCCCCAGATGGATTAATATGCAATATATGTGCTGATATGACTTGAGGGAATGCCGAGGCCACTTCCACTCATAGGTTATGGAGCAGTTGCACCACGTGGCAGGCAAAATGCCAGACATGTCTAAACGTTGAACTTCAGTTTGAACACTCTCAAACTTGACAGCACTGTACTTGTCAAAATAATAATGTGTTCCTGGCCACTTAAGTTCTTCTGTTGTAAACTGCCATCACTGTTCATTTCAATTATTATTATGTTATAAAGGTTTTAAATAACATATTATTATATTATCTATTGAGCCCGATTCTGACAGAACTAACTCGTGATCCAGAAAGGAAGTGTTGCTTCTGTGAGTCTTTGGATTCCTTTCCCAAGCTACATACTAGAAGTAGCCTTCTTTTAACTCCAGTTATTACTATAAACATAGGAAAGTTATTAATGTCTATGAGACTCCATTCATTTCCCTAGCAAAAAGGTTGGTATCTATAATATGAGCTTAGTATAAGAATCAAAGAATACATGCAGAACACATTGTAGGTAAGGTGAATACACAATAATGTAAGGCAAATCAGTCTCATTATTATGGTATATCTTCAAGAGAAGTTCAATTACACTGCTCTTGAAATAGAGCCCACACCTCGGAAAAAAAATTTAAAAATCCTTAACTTTCCAAGCCTTTTGGAAACTAGCTACGACTACCTTTTTCTAACTTCACCACACACCTTCTATCCCAGCATAAAAATTCCTCATCCTCTTCTCAGAGAATGCTCCTCACACCAGCTGTCATCTTTACATTTCAGTGATTTTACACATGGCCACTTTTATCAACAATGCTACCATCCACTCCTATCTCCCTCTCACCTCCCAGGAGGCTCAAACACTATCGTTTCTGAACAAAATTCCCATTTACTTACTTGAGTCATAGCACTTACTTTATAGTGACTATCCTTACTTACATTTACTTCCACCCTTTTCCAAATTAGAACGTATTAATATTAATAGAGCTAACTCTCAGAGAAGTCACACTTATTCCTTTGGTTGGCCAGATCATGCTACCGTGTTTGGTTCCCTAGCACAGTACAAAGGAATCTAATCATCTAATAATAAATTAAGGAGGTACAGGAACTAGCAGATTTAGAAATTATTCTCATAAGATATACCTTCTTTTTGGTTGAGGTGTGCTAAAAAACAAATCATTCTTTTTTTTCCATGTTTTTTAAAATTTTTTTATTTTATAATTTAAGTTAATTTTACATATCAGCCATGGATTCCCCTGTCCTCCAACCCCCCCTCCGCCCAGACCATCCCCCATTCCCATCTCCTCCAGGGCAAGGACTCCCCTGGGGATTCAGCTTAGCCTAGTAGATTCAGTCCACGCAGGTCCAGTCCCCTCCTCTCTTCACTCAGGCTCACCAAAGTGTCCCTGCATAGGCCCCAGGCTCCAAACAGCCAGCTCATGCAACTGTATTCCAATTCATCTTAGTACATACTGCTGACCTTTTTACTCTCTTGAGCCCATTAGTCATTCTCTCTCTCTCTCTCTCTCTCTCTCTCTCTCTCTCTCTCTCTCTCTCTCTCTCTCTCTCTCTCTCTCTGTGTGTGTGTGTGTGTATGTGTGTGTGTGTGTGTGTGTCTGTCTGTGTGGCATGTATGCTGGTGTAGGTACATGTATGTGTACATGAAAATGGAGATCAGAAGTCAACACCAGTGTCTTTGTCTATCACTCTCTGCCTTAACTTTTGAGACAGGGTCTCTTATTGATCCTAGAACTGGTTGATTAAGCTAGACAGGCTGGCCAGTTGGCTCTGAGCATCGCCTCTCTCTTCCTTCCCAGCGCTGGAATTGCATGCATTTTTATGTGGGTCCTGGGGTTCTGTACTTGAATTCTCCTGCGTGCATAATAGGCAGTCTTTTGACTGAGCCATCTCTCTAAGCTTCGTCTTTAGTCTGTCACTGGTTTTTACTGGCATTCCCAGTAGCTTTATCTGCTCTTAATGCACCTGCCTATTTCCTCTCCCACCAAACTACCTTAACTAGTATTAGTAACCTGCAGACCTCTGTGTAGACCCCTTTCACCTTCAGTTCTTCTCTTTCTCCATCTCCACACTTACAAGCTTGTATTCCCTCTTTCTGAAAGAGCCAATTCTTCCTTATCTCCATGTAGGTATATTGTTCTGTTAAGCTGGGAACAGCACCTCCTTCCCGTTCTGCTATTCCAGATATCAGTTTAAAGAACTTGGCAGAGGATTTGTTTCCTGTCCCTCCAGTGCAACTGCAGATGAGGCCAGGTTTTATTGTTCCCGTGTGTGTGCCTAGCTCCTGTTCCCATGCTTCATATCACCTAGCTCATTTTGTAACGGACATCAAAGTCTCTGATTATTTTAACTAGACTGAACCACTGGTCCCTTTGCCTCCTAATGGCAAGGAGTCTGATTTCTTCACAGTCATTTCCTTAATGAGATTCACTCAGATATTAATGAATGAATGTTGCCATGATCATTCTGTCACATTCTGTCTGTTTATTATTCCACTGCTATCAACTTCACTCCTGACCAAGGTGTGTCTCCTTCTTGGCCCTGTGTATCAGATGATGGATAATATTTTGAAATTTTCAAGTGTTTTCTTTCATTTATAATAACATAAAGAAGAAAACTTCTGCAAATATGAAGAAACATTTCATTTAGCTGATCCTAAGATATGTTTAAAATGCATATATAAGCGTTATACATAATATGCATATATTTAGCTATGCACTGTATCTGTTTGCCTGTAAGGGTATATTTCCTCTCCTAGCTCTGAAATTGGAATGCTCCTCACAAACAATGCTATGGTGTACTTGGCAATATTCTTCCTTGCTACATAAAGAAATGGAATCTCTTGCAGCTATTGTTGTTTAGATTTGATAAATTGAGGAATTCTTATCAAGCTTGTAAGTAAAGACAAAGGTCCCATTGACATAGGTGCCCACAGTTAGTCATGGCTCACTTAGGGTGGAAAGCCATATTTCACTTCCAGAGGAGGATATGCTGAGCACATTGCTGAACTATGATCAAAGCGTTTGGAAACCAGTTCCATTGGTGAACACCGAGGAAGCAGCAGCACCTTGCTACATCACTCTCTTCTCTGTTGTTATATAACATGTTACCTTCCTCAAGCTAGTTCCTGTACCTCCTTAATTTATTATTAATCTAGAAATGATTGGGACATAGCTTTGAAAACTGAGAAGAGGCTTTATTTGGGAAGAAATGAAAAAAAGGTATGAGGTGAGTATCATGGATTGTGCCATTGTGCCTTAGAAATGTTAGTTCTGAGATATCTCTAGGAGAGCTACGTGTAGATTTTCATCAGGAAATTAGGAAACTGACTGTGAAGATGAAGAGGCTGTTGAGGTTAACAGGTTTAGTAATATTCTCTGAAGACTCTAGACTGCAAGGGCCTGGCTAAGGGAGTGAAAGGGCTTTCAAACTCTCCTATCTCCTTATTCAGAACCTGGTGCATTTGTTCTCAGCGTACAGGCTGCCTAGAGCTCTTAGAGCTAACAGAATTCCACTACAGAAGATCTGATGCCCTGGCATCCATAGGTACTGCACACATATGATAAACACAGAAAAATAGGTATGTGTATGCATGCATGTGCGCATGCGTGTGGACCCCCCTCCCCCCCACACAGATTTTAAAAATTATAGCCAAGTTAAAGCACACATGAAATTCAGAATAATTAACAATTGATCAGTCTGGCATTCTAGTAAGGAAAACTTCGCAGCCTTTGTTTCTATGAATATAACCATCATGTACAAATTCTGTACAGATTATTTTTTTGTATTACTATATTAGATCTGGTGGGTCAAATCTATAAGACCAGATACTCAGAAAGCTAAGAGAAGAGGATGGCTCAAGTTCTACCTGGACTCCTGAGTGAGTTCAAGGCCAGTCTGGGCAACTTAGTGAAACCTTGTCTCAAAAATAAAAGACTACCAAGAGTGATAGGATGCTTGCTTAAAACAGAATCTAGGTTACTTAGCATATTATCAATAAATTCTTTAAACATTCATCTATTTTGTACTTGCCTATAGCATTCCATCTTATGGAAGTATTAAAAAATAAATGTAAGGAATGGAGAATTACTTATTCTTCTACATTTTTTTCTAATTGGTTTTCTTCTTTTGCACATGACCTGAACATTAATAACTTCATGCTGCTCTCTAGTGGTAAATGAAGAAAACTGCCCATTAGAAAGATTTGTCTTTGGATGAGAGTTCTACCACGACAGTTAGGGTGTTTGGCCATCCGATCACCAGAGTAGGTCAGTTCTGGCTTTCTCTCGACCATTGCCAGTAGTCTATTGCAGAGGTATCATTGCGGATTTCTGGGGACCTCTCTAGCACTTTGCTTCTTCCTATTCTCATGGGTTCTTCATTTATCATGGTCTCTTTTTCCTTGTTCTCCCTCTCTGTTCTTGATCCAGCTGGGATCTCCTGCTCCCCTAAGCTCTTTCCCTCGACCTTTGCCCTTCATTACCCCCACCCACCCACCCACCTCATGTCCAGTTTGCTCATGTAGATCTTATCTATTTCTCTGTCATTGGAGATCCCTGTGCCTTTCTTAGGGTCCTCTTTTCTAGGTAGCCTCCCTGGAGTTGTGAGTAGCAGTCACAACTAGTCATCACTTGTTTTACATCTAGTATCCTCCTGTGAGTGAGTACATACCATGTTTGTCTTTCTGAGTCTGGGTTACCTCACTCAGGATGATTTTTTTCTAGATCCATCCATTTGCCTGCAAACCTCATGATGTCATTGTTTTTCTCTGTTGAGTAGTACTCCATTGTGTATATGTACCACATTTTATTTGTCCATTCTTCAGTTGAAGGGCATCTAGGTTGTTTCTAGGTTCTGGCTATTACAAATAATGTTGCTATGAACATAGCTGAGCATGTGCCCTTGTGGTATAATTGAACATTTCTTGGAAATATGCCCAAGAGTGGTATAGCTGGGTCTTGGGGGGAGATTGAGTCTCAATTTTCTAAGAAAGCGCCATATTGATTTCCAAAGTGGTTGTACAAGCTTGCATTCCCACTAACAGTGGAGGAGAGTTCCCCTTGCTCCACATCCTGTCCAGCATAAGCTGTCTTCAGTGTTTTTGATCTTAGCCATTCTGACAGGTGTAAGGTGGTATCCCAGAGTTGTTTTGATTTGCATTTCCCTGATGATTAGGGATGGAGCTCCAGGAGTCCAATCGGTGAGAAAGAGGAGGGACTGTATGAGCGAGAACTGTTGAGACCATGATTGGAAAAAGCACAGGTACAACTAGCCAAACTAGTGGAAACATATGAACTATGAACCAATAGCTGAGGAGCCCCCAACTGGATCAGGCCCTCTGGATAAGTGAGACAGTTGATTAGCTTGAACTGTTTGGGAGGCCCCCAGGCAGTAGGACAGGGACCTGTCCTTAGTGCATGAGCTGGCTGTTTGGAGCCTGGGGCCTATGCAGGGACACTTTGGTGAGCCTGAGTGAAGAGAGGAGGGGACTGGACCTGCGTGGACTGAATCTACTAGGCTAAGCTGAATCCCCAGGGGAGTCCTTGCCCTGGAGGAGATGGGAATGGGGGATGGTCTGGGCGGAGGGGGGGTTGGAGGACAGGGGAATCCATGGCTGATATGTAAAATTAACTTAAATTATAAAATAAAAAAATTTTAAAAAACATGGAAAAAAAAGAATGATTTGTTTTTTAGCACACCTCAACCAAAAAGAAGGTATATCTTATGAGAATAATTTCTAAATCTGCTATGGTTTACATCAGATAAAAAGTCATTTAAAATTTCTACGTTCAATTTATTAGTCTAATTTAAAATATTTATGGAAATAAAAGGGCATAAATTGTTACTTGTTCTAAAAGCAAATTTGTATTATTTACCAGGCCTCTTGAACTCTTACTGCAACCTGCCCAAAGTATCTTAGTTAGCAGGGCATGGTGGCCTTTAATATGAACATTTGAGAGGTTGAATTAGAAGGACTGGCATGAGGTGGAGGCCAGTGTGGGTTATGTAGTGAGTTCCAGGTCAGCCAGGTCTAAAACAATTAAAGTTTCTGTCTCAAACAGGTAAGCAAGCAAGCAACTTAAGCTACACTGAATGCCTCCAGTCTCCCATTCTACCCATCTATATCTCTAAGCTTTAAAACTGAAGTGAGAGTGAATTTCTTAATTTTTACCAAAGGGATTATGGGGGGGGGGCTTGAATTTGTTTAACATTGAACTATGTTATTTGGCTAATAATTTAACTTGAATAGCTACAATTTTAAATCATTATAATACCTTAAACTGGTAATAACTTAGAACTTAGAAAGTATATTGGAAAGACGCTTAGTATTTCTACTGTGGTAATGAAATATCACAGCCAACAGCAACCTGGGCAGGAAAGGAAAGCATTTATTTTACTTACACTTCCTGATAGCAGTCCACCACTGAGGAAAGTCAGGGCAGGAACTCAAGCAGAGCAGGAACTTGGAGGCAGAAACTGATGCAGAGGCCATAGAGGAGTGCTTCTAACCTGGCTTGTTCCTTGTGGCTTGCTCAGCCTGCTTTCTTACAGCACTCAGAACCACCAGTCCAAGGGTGTCCCCACCCATGATGGCAGGTACCTTTATATATCAATCACTAATTAAGAAAATGCCCTAGCTTTCCTATACCCTGATCTATGGAGGCAATTTCTCAATTGAGTTTTTCCCCTCTCATACTATTAAAGTTGCTTGTGTCAAGCTGACATAAAATGAGCCAGCACAGATGCCTTGTGAAATAAACAAACCTGAAACAGCTCAACTATGACAATGATTTTGGTGAAACCTATTTTCCTTTGTGAGGAAATAAAATCCAATTGAAAAGATAAACTGTTTGCTCTGTGTCTGCAGTGGGAGAAGGGCAAGGTGGAATTATTTAATGAAGCCCCCAAAGAATAATTCTAAGAAGAAACTTAGAAGATCCTTTATCAAGATATCTAGGTTGACATAAATAAAACCTCAAAGGGGTGATCATGCCAATAACAGAGCAAGTTTTTTTTAATGAAGTTGCTGGAGTTTTGTTTAAAATTTGGCCCTGAGTTTTTTAGCCACCAGACAGAGAAATGGGTGCTCCATCACACACTTTGTATATGAAGGATGAGATCAAGAAAAAAAGACTGGACAGTGTCTGCTCTTAATTCTAGACCTAGTTTCTCATGCAGATGCTGAATGCAGCCTCTTGAGGACAAATAAGAAGGTCAACCAGTGAGTCAATGAGAAGAATTAGTGTAAATCAGCATACGAGACTGTTCAGTTTGCTGGTTTCCTTTCCTTTTGCATTTAGGAAGCCAAAGAGATACAGTTCAAGGTCAGGTGACCAATGTCATCCAAACTTATCAGGCAACAGGCAACATGATTTCAGATATAAGTTCTCTGGACTCTGCTTCGGAGAGGATTTGAACAGCACGTAACTAAACAACCTTTAGTTAGAGTCTGACATATTTATTATTGGCATACTTGGAGAATTTATTTATATGTTAGGGCAAAAGTCTTTGAAGGTAATGGTCCCTCTTGTGTCTTTCATTGAGGACAATCAACTCATATAAAAAAATTTACTAAAGGACGAAAACAAATCTTACCACTGGTGGGTTTTTGTCATCACTGATTGTTTTATTTTTACCTTGTAACAGTCGCCTCCAGGAATGACTTCCTGAATATATACCAACGGTCCTTCATTTCTGTTAATTCCGCCCAGGATCTTTAAACCTAGGCCTGTTTCCTTAGTAACTGTAATCACTCGAAAGGCAGGATCCCTAGGATAAAATATGTTAGCACTCATAGGTTAGGCTAGAGATCTCTACACAGAGTTTTCTTTCAGCTATTTGTTAGATCAAATTGTCAGATCTATATAACCCAAAACAGTTTATGCCTACTAGCAACGACATTTGAAGAGTATCACAAAGAAGAAGTCAAATGATTTTTTCAGTATTTTAAATCCTCACATAAAACATAAAACAGTGACAGCAGTATGCCTATTTCTTAGGAATACAAGAAAAGCGGTTTTTAAACATTGTTTAAGTAAATTCAGGGATTAACTAAAAAAGGGCCTGAGATTCATTTTTTTTAAACTGTTTATAAGATTGGCTCTAAAACCAAATGTTTTAATGTATCAGGTAAACAACTTCATGTTTGTAGGTACTTACAGCAAAATAAATTTACTTCGATGTGGATCTCAAAAAAGTTAGCCTTTTAATTTAGGAAGAGGATTTTATTGTTACAAAGCACTTGCTTCAGCTGTAATTTCTGCCACACATGAGAAATGCCACCAAAAAAGGACTGTCAGAAGAATTCTATAAAAGGTATGTCACCAATTTGTATTTCTGAACATGTTGGTCAAATAAAACTTAAGCAAAGTTAAAAACAAAGCGGGCTTCATGCTTCCACATTACTTACTGAGACCCATGCTAATACATTTAATATTTATAATCCTTTATTCTAGTTATTTACATACACACGCACACACACACTTCCATTTTAGATTATTCTAGAGAGTGGAATATATACATACATACATACATATATACATATGTCTATATATATTTCTGTATATCTACATGTGTATATATTTTCTTATGCAAAAAGGAGAACTGAAAAGAATTAAATAAAACAATGATTATCTATAGGAAGACAGAGGGCACAGGAAAGGACAAGGATTAGAGGAGACCTTCCTACTTGAACCTTGTAAAATATATGTTATATGTTTACAAAATATTTGCCAGCTTCTTTGGTTGCTGTCCACATGCTACTTGGTAAGGGGCCTCTCTACAGGTCATCGTTATCTTTACTACTTGAATCTGGCCTTGCCTATTGGATTACTTTGGTCCACAGGACACCAGCAAAATCAAAAGTGAGGAAGACAGATGTTTGTAAAGCACTTATACTGCCTGCTAGGAACCGTTCTGCCAGTGTTTGTCAAGGCCCAAGTTAGTCTCCTGAAGGATGAAAGGTTAGATGAAAGGAAGTGAGTTCAGCCACCCAGCCTTGGGGCTGAGGTGTTGGACGCTGGCATGCCATCTATTGCCCACCAGAATCTCTCGCCAGCCCATAGAACTATAAGGAAAAAAGAAATGCTTATTGTTTTAAGACATCTGGGGATGGTTAATCAGCAAAATTGAATCTTATATAAATTCAAAAGTGTCAAACCAGATTAAAAAACAAAAACAGAAAAACAAACCCTCACAATCCATACAAGGAATTTTAAAGAGAACACAGGGTTTACTCTGGGTGGTGATTTATATTTTACTATGGTTTGGAGGTGTCTCCCAAAGGCCTCTATGTTAAAAGGCTTGGAGTGCTTTTGAGAAATTACTGGTGGTACCTTTAAGAGGCAGGGCCTAGTTCCAGGGCAATAGATCACTGGGGGAATGGCAAGTGATGCTGAGATCTGCCTCTTGGCCACTATGCTGTGAAGAGACCAGCGGATATATGATGTTGCTGTGTCTCCACAGGCTCAGAGAAAACAAGTGAACACATACCAAAAACTGAGCCAAGAGCCTTTCAGATTTCAGAGTTGATTATCTCAGGTGTTGATTATCTCAGGTTGTTATCTCAGGAGACTCACTACAACACACCAAAGCCCCAGTAATACAATGTGTTCCTCTACTCATTACTCAATATTGCTTGCCTAGGCCACAAAGCTACAAAACCAAACCAAACCTAATAGTGTACCCATTTCAAAACATATTAAATTACATTGAAAACTTACTTTTCAAGTAGGCTGGAAGATGTTGCAGCAGATGTATATTTATGCATGCTTTCACCACAGTTGCCTTGGATTTAACAGCTGTGTAAATGAAGAACTTGAGGAGTCTAAATAGTCTTCTTTTCTTCAGACTGGAATAACAGAAAATAATTTTTCAAGTCTTAGAACATTTCAATGTTGTTCCAATGTCACATAAAGACATTATATATACTTGGCAATAGACAACATATGCCCGTGTATTTCTATTCATGTATTTATCATCGGCTATGACATTTTAGTCATTAATGCAACATCTGAAGCATCAAGACAGATCTCTATACAGACAGATGGACCTATCCCTACATCACTGTGAACATATTAAATCCATTCTCTTTAGTACAGGTGATGAATACAGTGATGTTTTCAGCAGTGATTACAACTTCTATAAGTGATAAACTTAAAAATGCAAAAGACTGGAAAGTGTCTCCTGTGAGCACAAGGCTATGGAGCTCACAGTCAGGAAAATAATTATACAATATACTTGAAGAAAACAGAAATTCCTATCTCACCAATTCCCCCCAAGGGTCTTCTTGCAGATTCTATATGACTCCAGCTCATATTACTCCATTTCACGTGCTTCTTAAACACTTTCCTATGAAAAGGAAAAAGACATGGTTTTAATGTCTTATATAACTCTGCAGAGAATAATACAGAATTGCTTAATTAAAACAAACTACATTCAAGCAGAGTTGCTACCTGTGAGTGAGAAATATGAATGAAGCTGAGGAACTTCCCTTCAACACCATGAATGCATACTACATGTAATTCTTTAGCTCTCACACAAGTGTACTCCTGGGAGGGAGAGAAAATCCATTTTAAGGTCAAAGTGTCAATTTAACCAAAATGCAGGTTTTGCTTAAAATTTTTTTTTTAATGTGTGACATGGCATAATTGATCGAATACAGTCAATACTTGACGGTTGAAAACCACACCTGGACCATTCTGTACAATCCTCTTAACTAAAGTAGTGAGTGAGGAGATTCAGAGGCATTGTGCTTTCCACACTGATGCATAGTGCTTGCTTCCTCAGCTAGAACTTGGGCTTTGGAGCCTACAGAAGAGATCTTGGCACTCATTACTCAAGGAGGGATCCTAGTGAGGCTTCCAGGCTTCCCTAAGTCTCAGCTTCATTGATACAACAGGCCCCATGATAGCAGCAATGTTTCCACCAGTGTACACACATGTAGTAGAAACTTACCAAACTGTTCCATTTATCTTACTGTTTGCTGTAAATCAATTACAGAGTCAGAAAACTAAAACCAGGGGCTTTATCCTACCTTTCCCCCAACCACTCCATACAAACGGAAAGGGCCTTGGACAAAGAACCAACAATCAATCTTTAGGAAGCTTGGCAAAGAGTTATACTCCCTGGGCGTTAACAACATAGCTCAGCTTCCCAGCACCTACAGTAGCAAGTGGGACACTGGAGGCACTCAGATCATGAGTGGCCAGAGAAATGATGCCACCAAGACACCGCACTGTCATCAGCAAAACTCCAGTGGCAAGAAAGTTACTCAGTACTCCCCCTAAGGAAAGGAGATGATGACTTGAAGGAAGAGCTCTGATTAATACTGACTTGGAGTCTGGAGCCACTGGAGCCATAGAGTTCAAGTCTAAGAGTGTTTGCACGGACTTTTCAATTGCTTTAATAATGCAGCACAGGACAGTCACAGCCCTCAAGAAAGGGCTGTGTTCAGATATAAAGTAAGAATAGCTACTGTTATCGACACCATGTGACAAAGATTATATGAACTATTTCAGATGCATTTATTTTATTTTATATCACAGAAAATGTAATAGATGTAAGTTGAAGAATCAAGTGCAAATTACAATTTTGCCAGAAGTCAACTAGTCTTTTGGCACCATCTCATACTAATGGAGAAATAACAATACCTAGCCCAAAGGGCAATATGAAAAAGGAAGGGAGAAAGGGAGGAAGGGAGGAAGGAGGAAAGAAAGAAAGAAAGGAAAAGAAAATCCCAGTGTCTGTCTACCGGCTACTAAAGTGACTAAGATCCCCATCTAGTGGTGGTTTGTCCTCATAGGACATAGGTCCTCAAGTCTCCCTGGAACACATCCAAATCTATACTGGATTTCACATAATGCCAAAATTGGCATTTTAAAAGAAATTCTATTTCAAAATGTTAAAATGTAAGTGTCCCAAATTATTTCACTCACCTAAACATGCTGAGCAGTGCATTACTCGGTTACAGATGAACAAGAAGCAGAAGCTAGCCTCAGAGAAACAGATGCCAGAAGGTGAGTGTGTGCTGACAGTGGTGGACACAGGACACTGAGGAAGTATGGAGGAAACAGGCCTACCCCAGAATCCGGAGCCATCACCTAACAGCAATAGAGCCAGGGGGGCCACTGGAAGTTTTCTCTCCCAGGAGCCTCACAAGGCAAACAATATTCATTTAATTTTTACACAAAAGTTAGAGAAACCATATGACTTAACTATTATCACAAGCCAGGTGCAAAGTGTTACTTAAATTATTTTTCCTAGCATTCAAATCCAAGCCTTTTCTACTCTAGCATGCTATGAAATAAACTTATATGGAAAAGGTCATTCTCAATCCCGCCCAAACTGGATGCATGTTAACAAGAGTAACATATTACCTTTTTACATGAAGACACCAGTATGGAAATTCGCTTAATAGCATGAGTTTGATCTTATCCATCCAAAGGGTAGGGTGTGTGTGTGACTCATTAATGCAGCTCTGTGAATTATTAATGCAGCTCTGTGAATGTGGGTGCACATAGGTACATGGTGCCTCTAATTGGAAATCAATGTCAGGTCAGGTGTCTCTCCTTCCCTGCTTTCTCCCTTTAATTTTTCCCTCCCTTCCTTCCTTCCTTCCTTCCTTCCTTCCTTCCTTCCTTCCTTCCTTTCTTGCTTTCTTGTTGTTTGACAGCATATTTTGGTGAATCTGAAACTGACCAGTTCAGCTAGGCTAGCTGGCCAGTGAGCTTTAGGGCTGTGATAATAAGAGTAGACTGCATTGTGGGAATCCAGTCTCAGGACTTCCTGCTTGCATGGTAGGCATTTTACTGACTAAACTATCCCCCCAACCAAATCCAAGATTTTTTTTTAAATTTATTTTTTATGTATGCTCCTTCTCCCATGCTTGCTTACTACCTTTTTTAAAAATTTACTTATGCATGTGTAGTGTATGCATGTGTAGTGTCAGTGTGTTTGTGTGGTATGTGCACATGTGAGTGTGCAGCAAGTACCTGTGGAGAGGTTTATATCAGGTGTGTTCCTTAATCATTTGCTATCTTCCCTTTTGAGGCGGGGTCTCCTACTGAACCTGGGGATCACTGATCTGATAGAGAGATTTGCCTCTCTATCTCCTCAGCATGGGGATGTCCAAAGGATGCCATCACACTAGACTTTTTATGTGGGGACTGGGGCTTACCAACTGAGCCATCATTCCAGCCCTGTTCCCCGTTCTTTTATAGAAGCTTGCAAGCTTTTTAATCAATAGAGGTCCCAGCAATGTTACACACAAGTCACACATATGTCCCCACCACCTTGACAGAAAGACACAGAAGTAAAACATTTTTTTCTTTTATTAAAAAATATAAGCACTCAGTGAAAATATATTGTTTATCTAGCTTTCTAAGTCAGAAGAGAGGAAAGATTAGGTCAGCAAAACCAGAAACTGGAACACTACAGAATAGCATTTTGTTTTATAAGATTAATTTATTTCAAAAAACTAGGCTTTGCTTTGATATATCAATCTCTTCTCTCACAACTTAATTAAACTATAATAATCAGAAATCTTGTCAGATAAAAAAAATCCGCCCATTGTGCATATAATCTTTGATTAACACTTGGTAATTCAGAGTCTCAATAATTTTTAAAATGAGATATTTTACTATATTAAAAGAACTAAACAGTAAAATAAGTAGACATAAAATATACCAGAAATTATAGTAAATATTAACAGGATGAAATTACCAGGTATGCCATAATGAAATTGATACAAATTTCAACTACTCCCCCCAAATAGTGCCATTTATTCTAAATGTCACCAACATGATTAATTTCTAAAGATTTTTGAAGTCTTCTTAATGAAAATTGTGTCTTAAGGAAGCTAGAGGCTTTTACTTCCTTTTATTTGCTTTTAGAACCATTTTAGTTAAAAAAAAAAACTGCTTATTTTGCCATTTTCTATTTATTGTTTTTTCTGTTCAATATCCCTCCATCAGCACTAAAACTGCAAATGCATTTTTCTCTCTCTGTTTTTGGTTATGGGTGTTTTTATGTAAACACGTGGCTATATTCACTGATTTTTGATGGTTTCTGTATTTAAGTTTGAACTGGATACTCCTTTCCCACTCCAAGGTAAATAAGTCAGTTCCATGTATTTTTTGGGGGGAATTTTATGACTTCATTGACAAATCCTTGCTAACCATCTTAGGATGACTGGAAAGGACAGACCCAAGACTGACTCTTCTCCTTGGAAGATCATCCACATGTCTGATCACACTTCCAAACGGTTTGCCACTCTGATTTGAGATGTAGCCTTCATTCACAAACTGATTATTGCATTTGGATCAGTTCTTGTCATTTTCATTTGATTTCATTCATTAGCTTATTTATTCATGCACTAAAATTAATTTATTGTAATTAATAGGCTTTATAACATGTTCCTACATCTGGTAGAACCAATTTTCCCTTGTTATTTTATTTAGCAACTTTTCTTAGCTGTTTTGGGTTTTTATATGTACATATTAATTCAAATTTTCCATAATTAAAAAACAAAGCAATGATATTTGTTAGAAAGTCATACTAGACTTATAAATTGAGAAGGTATGAAAATCATTCTAGACTTGTAAATTGAGAAAATATTAGTACCTATTTTCATAACATTATTTTGAGTCAAAGAACTTAGTATATCTTTTGTTTATATCTTCTTTTGTGACTTCCTATAGGATTCTAAATTCTATAGGATTGTTATCATAACAATCTTGTACAATTTTGTTATTTTTTCAATACTTTCTTTCTCTTTTCAACTTAAGTAAAAACCCCTTAAAAATCTAATTGGTGGGTCAAGCATGAGGACCCGAGTTCCATCCCCAGCACCCACATAAAAGCTGAGTACCATTGTAATCCCAGTGCTACGGAACTTGAGAAGGGAGGGTCATTGAGGTTAGCTGGCCAGCAAGTATAGCAAATCTGTGAACTCCAGTTTCATTAAGAGATCTGGTCTCAAAACTAAGGTAAAGAATGATAGAGTACACCTGATGGCAACTTTTAGCACCCCCAGTATAGCCATGAACACACTTATGTATGCTCATTCACATGTGTACACACATGAATACACACATTGGCACTCACGCACCAACTCTTTTGTAAATGACAAAAGGATTTAACTGCAGTATCATCTAGAAAATAATTTCTCTCCTACTACGAGCTCTGTAAACAATTAGATGTCTTACATGAAAAATGTTATACTAGCAAGTCAATGGACAGCAGCACGGGTATACACACACACACACACACACACACACACACACACACACACACCTTTTTGCTGTAAACCACACATCTGCAATATGTTGATTTATATACAAGTGCATTGTAACACCTCAGCACACATAGGCATATGCTCTCCTTATCATAAACCATTAGATTTTTTTCTGCTGTCATTGCAAATATTAAAATAATACATCTTGAATACTCATAAGAGCTTTGTAAGCAGAGCCTAATTCCCACCCTTCCTTGACAGCGTGCTTCTGTATTCATTTCAAAGCACTTTACAAACTGAGAGGTCAAGAAACCCCAATGTCTTTCTAACCATTTGCCCTCAGTACAAAGATCACTAGAAGGAAAAGGAAGGACAAAGTGTGATACCAGTCAAGGAGAGATTAGTTGGTTTAATAGCAAGGCTCCAAAATCTAATAATGACGATAATAATAGTAATTCATAAACTCCTAAGAGAGCTTCTTTTCAGAGGCTTCTGGCCATATAACAGGTCCCTGAAGGTGCATGTGACTATTCCAATCAACACTGAGGGGACTGTTAGTTCACACTGAGTGTAAGGGCTTATCTTGTACAGTTAGAGAAGGAGTGCAAAGGTGCTCACTGAGGCTCGTCCTAAAGGAGGGTACTGTTCCTCTCCCCAAGGATATAGGGGAGAAATGCTTACTGGCGGTAGGTAGGGGATTCACATGCTATACAAAGTAGCGAGCTTCCAGGTAGAGCAGTTAGGAAATCTAGGGCACAGCATGATTTGCTCAAACAAGATGTGGCTAACTAGTCATACATATCTAAAGAAAAGAGGGGTATAAAATCCCCTTTGAGACAGAAATTTAACACATTAGTGATTATGCACAGTAGAAGGGTATTAGTGGACACTCTGCTGCATCCCTGTGACACCAGCAGGAGTCTCAAGCCAGGGAAACCCTGTCTCAACAAAGTAACAAAAGCCTCCAAAAGAGGGGGGGGGGAGAAGGAGGTTAGAAAGAAAAATGTGCCGGGAGCACAAAACATTTTAAGGATGGGCTTTTGGGGACCCATAGTGGTAGCAAACTCAAACCCAGGGTTTTTATTAAAGGCAAGATATCTTTTTAAAGATATATAATATTTGTATTTATTCTGAGGATATCATGTATATAATGTATTTTGATCATATTCAACCCATTTCTTTCTCTAATTCCTCCCACAATCGCTTTCCAACTTCATGTCTTCTTATTTTCCTATTCTCTGTTCTAAAAAGTAACCCATTGGATCCAATTGATGTTGCCCATGTGTGTAGGCGTGGTGCCACAGGAGATCTTTTAAAGACAGGTATTACAGTACTTTATGGTTGGCAAGAGGTGACTTAGCAAACATACAGAATGTCTGCTCATGAATGCCACCATGGATAGTTCATTTAGCTGGCACTTCCTGGCATATGTGCAGATCTTTTTATGTCAACTTAATACAAGTTAGAGTTACTAGAGGAGGGAGTTTCAATTGAGAAAATGCCTCCATAAGATTGAGCTGTAGGCAAGCCTGTAAGGCATTTTCTTAATCAGTGATTAATGAAGGAGGGCCCAGCCATTGTAGGAGGTGCCATCCCTGGGCTGGTGGTCCTGGGTTCTATAAGAAAGCAGGCTGAGCAAGCCACGAGGAACAAGCCAGTGAGCAGCACCCCTCCATGGCCTCTGCATCAGTTCCTGCCTCCAGGTTCCTGCCCTGTTTGAGTTCCTGCCCTGACTTTCTCTGATGAATAGTGATGTGGCAGTGTAAGCCCAACAACCCTTTTCTTCCTCGACTTGCTTTTGGTCACGGTGTTTCGTCACAGAAATAGTAACCCTAACTAGAACAGTACAGAATTGCACAACAGTAGAAAGAGTGTTGGCCCAGAGGCCAGAGCTCCACCTCTGCTGCCAACTAGTCAAGACATTTGAGAAGCCACGAACTCGGCCCCAGTTTCTCCATATGTGGAACAGCAAGCACATGCATGTCATAACTGTCATAAGAAAGCACTGCTGTGCTTTTGGGGTGGAGGGTGCGGATTTTGTTTCTGATATACACGTGCCTCTTAAGATGAATCTGGCACAGGCAGCCTGCAATCAGTTCATCTGTGAGGAACCAGAGTGGGAAAAGCATACCAGTGTAACCACCTCACTCTACAGTCATTTCAGAAGAGAGCGAGGGCATGGCGATGCTGACTACCCAGCAAAACAAAAACAACAACAAGAAAAAGAAACAAAACAAAACTGTATGGTACACGTGATTTGACAAACGATTTAGAAATGCCCAACACTGAATCTCATATTAGAAAACAAATATGTTGTGAAGTAAGGCCTACAGGCTCAGATCATCCTTGAAGAAAACAAAATGTGCAGCTTTAGAAATAGAGGCAACCTGTTGCATACCACACCACAGCAGAGACTCAACATCAACTATGTATATAAACCATGAGTTATTTAAGAATATTGGCATGGCGGCTTTTGTGCCAGAAAACTACTCTCCCTCTTGAGTGTTCATTTTTGCCCTCTTGGTTCCTTACTTTGTCTCCTCTCTTAAGTCTTAAAAAAAAAAAGAAAAGAAAGGATGGGGGGATTAGGATGCCTCCCTTCACTTTACTTAACTGGTCCTCTTTAAGTAATGTGGAATTTTCAGACGGCCAAGAAATAAAAGGTGAATGAAAGAGCTATTTCTCTACTCGGTATTCAAAGGCAATGTTTGCTCTTCTAGTGCAGTTTTCAAGAATTCAAGCAGCTTAGGAAGGCTGCTCATTTTTCCTGGGGGTGGGCACATAAGAATCTGCCAATAGCACACAGCCTAATTGTGGAAGATACTGGAAAATGCTTAAAAAAACAAAACAAACAAACAAACAAAAAACCCAAGACTCTGGGGCTTTGTGAAACATGAGCACTTCACAGCAGTTTCCTGAAACAGCCCCAACATCTTCCTGTTTGGTTTCATCTGTGTGTTCCTCCATCAATAACTAAGTTCAATCACTCTGTTGGTATTGTGTTCCCCAAAATATTGTGTACCCTAATAAATTTATCTGGGGTCAGAGAACAGAAAAGCCACTAGATACTTAGGATAGGCAGTGGTAGCACACGCCTTTAATCCTCCCATTCCAGAGGCAGAAATCCATCTGTTCAAGGATACAGCCAGGCATGGTGACTCACGCCTTTTATCCCAGGGAGTGACGGTAGAAAGGAAAGATATATAAGGCATGAGGACCAGAAACTAGAAGCATTTGGCTGGTTAAGTATTTGGCTGGTTAAGCTTTCAGGTTTTGAGCAGCACAGTTCAGCTGAGAGCCATCCGGATATGAGGACACAGAGGCTTCCAGGCTGAGGAAACAAGATCAGCTGAGAAGTTGGCCAGGTAAGGTTAGCTGTGGCATGTTCTGTCTCTCTGATCTTCCAGTGTTCACTCCAATACTTGGCTCAGGTTTGATTTTATTAATAAGACCTTTGAAGATTCCTGCTACAAATCACA
Organism: Peromyscus leucopus; assembly: GCF_004664715.2. Lineage (NCBI taxonomy): Eukaryota > Metazoa > Chordata > Mammalia > Rodentia > Cricetidae > Peromyscus > Peromyscus leucopus. Next base: position 74,208,495 of record NC_051086.1, read on the forward strand.
TGTAGGTAATGTACAAAATTCTGGTCCTTGGTGAACGAGCCAAGGTTTCTGCTCTCAGCAGTGTGAGAAAACAAGAGAGAGCTACAATAAAATGTGTTATGTTTCAGCTACTGGGAGGTAATGTCAAAGGAGACTGGGCAAAGAAAGGCAAATCTAGAACAGCTAATACCGGATAATAGTGAGCCATGACCGGGAAGACACCTGAGACAAATGGTTCCTGAAGAGCAGCACACATTTGCGTAGCTACAGAACATGAAGTGTAGCTAGACCATAGTGAATAGAGACAGGGCAGGAGGGAGGGTCCAGAGGTAGGCAGGGTCTACATTCTGTAATCTTGTGCACAAAGGAGCTCGATGTTAGTTCAAAGAATAGCTTGACTGTTCACTGGAGACTGAGATTTGCTTCCTTTTGACTTTATTCTGCCTTTAACCAGCTAAGGTTGGGCTCTCTGATTCTACATTTCCCCTTGGTTTTGTGCCTTTGTCTTTAAAATGGTTTATTCCAATAGGTAGATTGTTCTTTAGCTCAAACAGAATATCCATCAGTCCATTTGAGACATGGTAGGTGTGTGCTGTGGTGTGTGTGTGTGTGTGTGTGTGTGTGTGTGTGTGTGTGTATTCTTGTCTAATTTGATCAGGATTGGCTATAAGGCCATAACAAGGCTGTACTACAAAATGAAAACACAAGGTTCCACATCAAATAACTACTAACAAATTCAAGACAGAAACAAGCAGAGAATCAAATCAAGTTCAAGGACCATCTAAAATAGAGGAACACTTTAAGAGCAGTGTCCTGTAGGACTAGAAAAGTGACATATTCATGGAGGTGGCTTTACTATAATAAATGTTACATGAATGAAGATCCTGTATAAATGAATGCTTTCTTTTCATCACATCTGTTACTTATACAAGCTCATTAAGGTCCATGTAAGAGGACCAGTCCATCAAAAAGGCATAAAAGCAGCTGTCGGGAAATAAGGAAGAAGGACACCAAGAGATTCTGAAGCAACTTTATGGCATTGCTATGCACTAATTGGGATACAGTGATTATCTAGCCTGTTTCCAACTAAATTACAACTCATTTTTCTTACTACTTATATAAATATGTATTCCTTCATACTGTGAACCCAATTATTATAATAAATAGCTCCAAAATAAACAGCTGCTATTTCTATTAAAATAATTGCTAGTTATCTTGCATTGCTGGATGAATCTAGGAATTTTATTAAGCAAACAAACTGCTAGGAAATACAGATCAATAGCTACCATATTTAGGCTGAAGCTACAATTATATTATGCTTTAAAAATACTGAAAAATGCCAGGCAGTGGTGGAGCACACCTTTAATCCCAGCACTTGGGAGGCAGAGCTAGGCGGATCTCTGTGAGTTCGAGGCCAGCTTGGTCTACAGAGTGAGATCTAGGACAGGCACCAAAACCATACAGAGGAACCCTATCTCGAAAAACAAACAAACAAAAACAAAAAAAAATACTGAAAAATATGGGCCTGGCATTATGGTGAACACCTTTAACCCCAGCACTAGGGTTGGAGATAGCAGAGGCAGGTGGAGCTCTGAGTTTGAGACCAGCCTGGTCTACACAGCAAGTTCCAATACAGCCAGGACTACACAGAGAAATTCTGTCTCAAAAAAACCAAAGAATAAATTAACTAATTAACTAAAAAAAATTTCAATTACATATAAAATGTAACTGTCAATCAAACTTTAAAACTCCAACTTCATCATCTCTAAGTTTTCAGAAAAACAACAACCATGTTAGACAATAATATGTGAATATCAAAAGGTTTATATGACTATTTTACCTTATAAATGTAAGACTAGACATGGCCATCACTAATTAGAAGGAGCTTACAAGGTTGAATTATTTTCTGTTGAAAAGTAACATTGGACATTAAGTGTCAAGTCTTTAGGGCCAGTCCAAGCTTTACATTTTAAATGTGTAATCGTACTTCTAGCTGGAGAACAGGGTTAGACTAGCCCCGAGGAGTTCACATTCCATCCATGGTGGAACACTACCCCGCATTAGTTACCACAGTGATTTATGCAACATCACAAACACACTCAGACTCACCAAATTATAGCCTAGGGTTAAGCATTCATTCAAAGTTTTAGAGAAAAACAAATACATTTCAGCATTTCTTAATACGGCATTATTCTTCTAGCTGTATATATCATCAATCTCGTATTATAAGATCCTTGAGCTCAGGCCTCCACACTGTTTTCTGACTTCAATCTTCTGTTTAATTCCAGTTTGTTCTAGCTCAGAAATCATTTTAAAATGTCCTACCTTATAAACAGACAACTTAGCACATTAATGATTTTAATCAAGGCAGGAGACAATTATCCTGATATTGAAAAGGAAATTGTTGTTTTGTTTTGTTACCATTGTACACTGCAAAACTGTTTTTTATACAGAGCAGGAAAAAATACCAAGAAGCAAAGAGTCACAAACATTTTAAGTGTAAGCTCCAGCTCTGACTCTACCCCTCTGACTCTGCTTGTACAATTTACTTCATCACTCTCAGTCTGTTTGTTCTTCAGCTATAGAATGGGAAGACTGGCCTCAACTGTGGGTGAGCTTGAGAGAGGGTGGGGGAAGGGACTATGTTCCCAGAATCAAGCCTCTCCTTTGTGGCTTTCCTTCCTTCCTCCAGGTCTTCAACACTGCCTGGCGCTAACTACAGTCACATTTCTATTGGCTCTGCTCTCTTTGCTTTTGTCCTGCTGAGCTTTCAGATGGTGCCCCAAATGGAGCACATTCTTTGGGTTGACACAGCAGACAGAAGTGAGCAAACATGTCTGTGGCTGAGTTCTCAGCTATGGTGATTTGCTCATCTACTAGAGGAACAAACAGGAAGTTATATGTATTAAAAATAACAGTAGACTTATATCTCATGTTGGGCACATATACACAAAGGTAACTCTATACATCCAAATTACCTGGTTCTGTGTTGAGAAAGTCTAGATATAATGACTACTTCTGGATTCCAGGTTTTATTTCTAAATATCACTCTTCACTAAAGGAAGCCAAACCCCTGCAGTAATGGCTGGTGCCCAGGTTAGAACAGGAAAATGGAAGAGGAGCATGACAACAGGAAAATCTACTCTTAGAATAGGAATTCACGGGTCTGTACTGATTATTACACAGAATCAAAAAGATGCAAAGGAGTAACCCTCTGCCTTGCAGATAATTCCAACAGCTGCTCCCCACCAGGTACCGTGGTATATGTCTGTAATTGGAGTGCTGAAGGCTGATACAGAAGGACCGTTAGTTTGAGATCAGCCTGGGATTCTTTGGGAGACCGTCTCAAAACAAAAATAAAACAAACCAATCCTTGAAGATACATGTACTGGCTGGTTTTGTGTGTCAACTTGACACAAGGTAGTTATCAGAGAGGAAGGAGCCTCAGCTGAGGAAATGTCTCCATGAGATCCACCTGTAGGGCATTTTCTCAGTTAGTGATCAATGAGGAGGGCCCAGACCGTTGTGGCTGGTACCATTCCTGGGCTGGTGGTCCAGGGTGCTATAAGAAAGCAGGCTGAGCAACCCAGAGGAAGCAAGCTATGTAAGCAGCTCCCTTCCATGGCCTCTGCACCAGCTCCTGCCTCTGGGATCCTGCCCTGTTTGAGTTCCTGTCCTGTCAATGATGAACAGCAAGGCTGAAGTGTAAGCCAAATAAACGCTTTCCTCCCCAACTTGCTTTTTGGTCATGGTGTTTTGTCATGGCAATAGAAACCCTAACTGAGACATTACATCTTAGTAAAGAGATAAAAAAAACCTCACAGTCATGAAGCAAGTTGACACTTGGTGACTCTAAAGGAATTCAATGAGACAGGCACCTCACTTCTGTTATGTTTCCCTCAGAGGCTCATAAACCACGAAAAGCATCGCACACACAAATCAGAAAAACACATACCGAGGGACACTATAGCAATTAACCAGTCACCACTATTTAAAAAAATTATCAAGGCCATGTGGAAAGGCTAATGAACTATTTCAGACTGGTGAAAACTAAAGAGGCCAGACACCTAAAAACAAGGGGCATCTTGGAGTGGATTATAGACCTAAGTTGGAAATAAGTGGGACAAGTGGTGTCTTAGGGTTTCTGTTGCTGTGAAGAGACACCATGACCAAGGCAAGTCTTATAAAGTCTTATATAAAAAAAAAAAACAACCCATTTCTTTGAGTGGCTTACAGTTTCAGAGATTTAGTTCATTATCATCATGGCGGGACATGGTGGCATGCAGGCAGACATGGTGCCAGAGAAGGAGCTACATCTTGATCACACAGGCAACTGGAAATGAGCTAAACTAGGCCTAACTTGAACACAGGAGACCTCAAAGCCTGCCTCCACAGAGACACACTTCCTCCAACAAGGCCCAACCTCCTAATAGTGCCGCTCCCTAAGAGCTCATGGGGGCCAATTATATTCAAACTACTATAAGTGGTATTAACTTAAGCAGAACCCATGGATTCCTTGGTGTGAAGTTCTACAGGTCCATGTTCCTTCAAATCCTCATGTTGAAGCCAGAGCCGCATTGCAGCTCTATTGGGATTAGAGTTAGTAAGATTAAATGAGATCATAACGGAGAACAAATGATGAATCAGATGCAGTTAGTGTGTCCATAAGAAAGGCATCACAAAGCTTGCCGACTTCTCCCAGGCATGCTAATACACATGTCCACTACAAGTGGGGGAGTACCCTCATGAGAAAATGGAGTAGCCAGCACCTTGATCTTGGTTCCCAGCCTCCAGAAACATAATCTATTCGTTGAGTAACCTAGGCTGAAGTGTTTTGTTATGGTGGCCCAAGGTGATAACATGGTAATATTGGATTGATATTAAATACCTGATTTTGTGTCCTTGTAATCAATACTCCTGTTAAGTATTAAGTTTACAGTTCCAGAATATCATGTCTGCTGTCTTCTCAAATGGTATAAAGATCTTTAAGATTAGGGAAACTAGGTGAAGGATAAGTAGGAAATGTATTATTTCTGCAACATTTATGTAACTTTTAAAATTATTTCAAAGTAAAAATTGGAGATTGAAATATTTTAATTATCATCCAGAAACATTTTTATAAATATCAACTGTCCTTTTACATTATCACATGGGGATTGAATTGGTGCCTATTTTATTTTATTAAGAGAAATCTAGAAAGACCCACATCACTTTACTGCAATCAAAATGGCTGTACCTCTGATATTCACATTCAATTACTTAAATGAAAGCATTCATGATTACAACTCTATTAATGACATATTTATACAATTGCTTTGAATAATCTGGATGAAAAAAAACACCTGGAGAGAGGAAAAAAGGTTGAAGGAAATATACTGTTGGCTTCAAGCACATTAATGTCAGTATAGGATTTGTTTAAAATGTACAAGTATAGTGTCTGCATGTATGTGTGTGCACTGTGTGTGTGCAGTGCCTAAAGAGGCTAGAAAAGGGTATCAGAGCCTCTGGGACTGGAGTAAAAGCTCTGAGTCCCCAGGTGAGTGTTGGGAACTGAACCCAGGTCCTCTGCAAAAACAGCAAAAGCTCTTAACCTCTCAGCCATATCTCTAGCCCCCTAGTATGGAATTTGAGTCTACGATGCAGAAAATTAAAACTGACAGCTCTTATCCTGAAAATTTGACCATCTGGTGTAAGAATCAAAACACATTCAGAAGGAAAGAGTGATCAAACACTGCCCTAACAAAATGGAAGTGAATTTGTAGAGGAAGAGTTTTGTCACTTGAGTGACAATGTACTGGAGTGCTGTACTAGACAATGCCTTGGTGGCCACTAGTCAGTTACGTACTCAAGGTCTCCATCTCCTCTTCGACTACTGCTACAGCTGCCTCCTCATCTCTGCTTCCACCCTTGCCCCGAGCAGTCTCACCACGTGACTAGCACCTTCCTCTTCCTTCAGTGTGAATAAAATCAGATCAAGTCACTCCTGTGTTCCTCACAACTAAGCTTCCCTTAGACATGGTTTAAATGGCGTTATCAGGTCTTTGTGTACCTGCTGTGACCCCATTTCCTTCCCACCACCAACTCATCTCATTATGTAAGGTTCACACTGACCCGGGTTTTTTGTTTTGTTTTGGTTTGGTTTTCTTTTGGGTTATTTAATCCTATCCAACCCATTCCTGCCTCTGGACTTGTGTTCGACCTGAGACTGTTGTTTTGTGGGTAGCTCTTTTTCAGGGTTCAGGAGTAGGCTCCAATGTCACCTCTAGGAAGGCCTTATTTTACCTCTTACAGAGAGACCTAACCAGGGTATCCCTCCTCATTGTCACTCTCAATAACTTCATGACACCAACTATTTTGAGAACAGACACTGTTATCTGAAATTCCCTTATTTACAGGTTTCTTTTCTGAGTCCTTCAACAGACAGTGCAACCAATAACAACAGTGATTGTGCCTGATTTATTCTGGATGATGCCTCAGCCAAATAAAAAGTGCAAGGAATACATGCTGACTGACTTACAGTTCTTTAGGCCTTCGAGTTTCTAATCCACAAAGTGGGGATGATTAGACCCACTCTAGCCATTAGAAATCAGACCTAGCTTTTACAAAATTCTTACTATGCCTGAAACAGTGGGAAAATCACTTTATATGCTTATCCTCACGAACTACTGTGATTTCCATTCACGAAATAAGGCCAGCAGGTTATGCAGAAGTTGTAATAAAATAAAACAGATGTAAAGACAAGAGCACAGTAAATTCATCAATGCTTAACGTCAGAATCTGCTCTTAGCTACTATTTAATAGTGGTCTGTGTTTGTCCGATTAGAGACATATTTCCCGGGGAGTCTCTGCCTGCACGGTGCACACCCTTATTCCTTCACCCCCTCCTTTAAAGGCCCCCATAGCTTGGTCCTTCTGTTCTGAACAAACGCCAGTTTGCGAGAGGCTCTCTGTCTGACTTGACGTTTTTGCTGGGTAAAAAAGCAAAGGGGTGTCAGCGCAGTGGAAGACGTCTGCCCACGGGCTGAGAAGATGCAGAGGTCGAGAGTGTTGGAGAGGGATGCGGTTTGCGGTTTGTTCCTGAAAGAGGGACGTTTGCTCGAGCTCAGGTCAGAGGCAGTGAGCCACCGGGCTAGTGAACTCCCAAGTGGAAGCCCGGCGCGAGAGCTGCCGCTGGGGGCCGCTGGGTCGAGACAAAGGCTTGGTGGAGTTTGGGAAGACGGGTGTACGTGTTACAGTGCAATCCCCAGCAAGGAGCTTGCATGCGGAGGGCCCACATGCATTCTCCACGAAGTAAACTCGAGAAGTAGCAGGGGGAAACAAAGTGCAAGGCACAGCCGCCTAGCAGAAAACGCGAACTTACCCTCTTCTGGCCACCCGGCCTCCGTAGCCCCGCTGCTACCTGAGGAATCTGGTAGTCAAGGCAGCGGCGGGGCTCGGACCCGGTTACCGCGAGACACAGGAGGTCTCGCGAGATCTCGCTTAGCGGCCCTGACAGGCCGGCGTTCTTTCCGGGGGGTTATGGGAGGGCTTTGGTGTCCGCGATGGAGGTTCGTCGCCTGGTGGGGCCGGTGCTGGAGCCAGCCTGGGTGGTGGGGCCGGGCTGTGGAGAGTGCGGGGCAGGTGCTTAGGCCCGGCTGGGATGGAGGTGCGGAGCGGGGACTGAGGCTGCTCGGGACCTGGCAGCGCCTGAGCGGGGCCCGGGGAGCCGCCGTGCAGCCGCCGCGGCGGCCGAGGAGCGGCAACCCTTTCCAGCGCGCGCAGGAGGACGAGTGGCGGCGGCGGAACAAGACGGTGCTCACCTACGTGGCCGCGGCCGCCGTGGGCATGCTGGGGGCCTCCTACGCCGCCGTGCCCCTCTACCGGCTCTACTGCCAGGTAGGGAGGCAGGAGGTGCAGGGTGCAGCGTCCTGCGCCATCACCCTGCGGGGCCCAGGGATGGGGAGAGCCAGGTGACCTGCCAGGGGTCCCTTCGGCTCCAGACCGGGACAGGCGTGCTCAAGGTCACAGTTCCGGTGATGATGCAGCGTGTGTACCACGCCTCAAGAAGGAGGGAGCTTCCAGGCGTTCTGTGAAGTGCAGGGATAGGGTCCTCGTGGGGCTGTTAGATACCTGGAGACTCCACGGGACACCCCGTCCCTCCAAAAAAAAAAAAAAAAAAAAAAAAAGGATTATCCAACCTAAAATGCCAGTCGTACTGAGACCTACAGATAGGAAGTCATTGACACTCCTGCGTGTGTATGTTCACATGCTTTCAAGTCAGGCAAGGCTAGGTTAACGTTACCTTTTTAAAAAAGTAACCTTAAAATAAAGTTCCATGTTTGACACTGGTTAGTCCGGAAGAATGCCCTGGTACTGTGGAATCACCAAGTTTTAGAGCAAGAAATAAGGAAGTAAATATAGGAAGCCAGTTTATGAGCCAATTAAAATGTAACCCAGCCAAACTATGATTGCCTTGGTTAGTAGGAGATCTAGGCTTGAGCCCAGGACATCATTTTAATGACTGTTTTTTACCTGTTTGTCTGTTTTAGTTTAAGCACCTAACTTGAGAAACTTCAATAATATATGTTCCAAAAATTTATAAGGGGCTGATAATTAAGAACACTTAAATTGCTTTTTATTCAACTGACTTAAATTCTTTTGGGAAAAATAGTTCGTCTTAAAATTCAATCTCTTAAACATAAGTGTACACTTACCTGTGAAATAAGGTCAGGTACTTGCCCTGTGATTTATCTTTTAGGCTTAAAATGTAATTTGGCAATGTTGAGAGAAATTGAATGAAGCTAAGTAACTTGTGTAACAAGCGAAAGATAGTAAAATAGTAATACCGTAGTTTTAAGAGTCTTCCATTAGCCTAAAATTGGCTTTCTGTTTTCCTAGTGTAGGAAACGTAAATTATCTGGAAATCAGAATTTTGTTAACCTCAAGCAGCAGAAGAATGTCTTAGAAGTAGCATCACCCCCACATCTGATAAGGAAATCATAGCAATGAGGAAATGTCAAACAAAAATTACTGGTACTTTATGGTAGTTGACTGGGTAACCAAAAATAAAAAACTAAAAATGGGTCAGGTACTCATTAACTGGATAAAAGATCTGTATGTATGTGGAGAATTACAGGTAAGTGTCAGAAAAATCATTGATCCACACACATGGGGAAACATTTGCAATGCCCAAGGAAAGCAGAATATAAAAATAAAACTATGAACTGATTTCAACCATAAAAGCTATAATACAGAAAAAGATAAATACATGGATAGTTCTTGTTTTAATTAAAATGACCAGGTTTAGGTAAATTTTTTTTTCAGTGAATAATTGGTTATGTAAAATACTTGCTTTATACTCAGTAATAATAGCTTGTCTTCAAAATCTGCTTTTTTAAAATGACTTGCTGAAAAAATAGGAATCACCTTAACAAATATAGGCAAACCATTGACACAATTAAAGGAAATGATCAGGGGGAGTATACAGTTTGGCTCAAAGTAGAACATTCAGTTGTATTTCAAATTTTACTTTTGTCCAGGAAATAAATGAAGATCTTAAAACTGTTGCTTAACGTATCCAGTGTCTTGTTTTAGACTACGGGACTTGGAGGATCAGCAGTGGCTGGGCACTCCTCAGACCAGATTGAAAACATGGTGCCTGTTAAGGATCGAATCATTAAGATCACCTTCAATGCCGATGTGCATGCCAGTCTCCAGTGGAACTTCAGACCTCAGCAGACTGAGATATATGTAAGTGACTAATGGAGTCATCTGTTAACCCATCTGTGCTAAAGTGTTACACCCTTCTAAACTCACTGTAAAATGCTAGTACACCCCATGAGTAATTACACTTGATAATATTCATGAGATATAATTCATGAAATGGAATTCCTCAAGGAATATGTTAGTACTTTGAAATGTTTGCTTTTTGATAGTACCTTACATTTAAATGGAACTGTGACATGTGGGGTTTCTGTGACAGTCTCACCCTGTAGCTCAGGCCAACCTCAAACTCATGATCCTCCTACCTCAGTTTAGCCTTGCTTGCTATTCTTGTTGATTTCTCAGTACATTAACCTCTGTTTAAACAAAGGTTTTATTCGTCAATTTGACTTTGATTGTGAACTTATTGTAAATAGATTTAAGGTTAGTTTAACATTGATATCCTCTTAAAAATATTCAACCATGGCATTAAGATCTAATGAATTAGAGGTATAGAGGCATGTGTTAATGTATGGTGTTGGCTATATTTTAACTTTTAATCAACTTAAAATAATGTCATGTATCGGGGACTATGAGGGTCCAGCCCCTCGATAGTCCCCTCCCAGGGTCCGGGAAGAATCTACAACCAGCTGATAATTAATCTTTGATGAAATGAAATGAATCTATGTACACAAAACTCCTTAGTCCATATACTTTATTATTCTGTGACAGTTATAAGCTTATATTCTGCTCTCATATTTAGATCATCTTTAGCCTGATTTCTCTCTTCACTTGTCTGCGATCCCCTCTAAGTTCTATCTTAATTCCTTCATCTAGTTCTGCCCCTTCTAGGTTCTCATCCATCTTGTTCCTTCCCATATCATCTCCTGTCCCGTCTCCTCCTCTCTCATCTGGCTCTTCCTCATCTTCCATCTCGTTCCTCTAGTACTCTACTGTAGCCCTTCAATCTACTTCTTCCCCATCTCAGTTTGTTCCTCTCAAGTTCTTACCCATCTAGTTCTTCCATTCTCTTCTCTCTTCTCCCTGCCTCCTGGAAGTCTCGGAATATAAAGGGAGAGTCCGAGCTAAATTGTGTAAAGCTATTAACGTCCACCTCTCCTAGGCGGTGTCCCCTTGTGGAATTTACCATAAGTCAGGAGACTTGCATGTGGGCTGTTACCATTGTTAGTCCACCTGGGACTAACAATGGGTGCCCACCTGGGTGGTGTTTCCTGTAGTCCTTGAAAATGGCCAAGGGAGATAGATAATCTGAATCCAGAGAAAGCCTTTCCTGAGGCTGTTCTCCAAATACCTGGAATGTGTATGTCCAGAGAGTGATCAGTCTACACTGTTAGTCCTTCTTAGGGGAAAGTCAATTGGAAAAACTATGAAGGCACGCATGATTTTCATAACAGAAGACAGCTGATATATAACAAGCCAAGTAACACCAAAAACTCCTTGGGATTTGGCTTCCTCTGGAGGAATTCCATGATCCCTCCAGGTAGTGACTTTGCCATAACCAGCTGAGTTCTTATGATATATTCCTGCGGCCGGCAGCAGTCATGTGTTTCTAATCATGTGATTAAAAGTTGACTAAATTCTTTGGTCATTAATGTTGAGTTTAGCAGTGCCTAATCATGTTATATAGCTTTCCTAACTTTTACTATGGTATAAGTGATAATAGAAAAAATGTGGAGACTCATTGGTCATAATAAGTAATTTAATGGTTTATCAGAAGTATTTCTGTGTTGTCAAAGAGAAAAAATATAATTTTGGGAGGAGGAGAAAGTACTGAGGTATGAACCAAGGGTCTTGTATGTGCTGGGGAAGCAGTCTACCACTGAGCTAAACACCCGAACTAAGAAAAAATTTTAAAGATGTGAAGTAATTATTTCAATAGTAACAGTAGTTCTAGTTATATTATACTCCAGTATCATTGTATCAAAAATGCTTCTAGATTTTTACTCATTGTAGTCCTGGGAAGATTTGAGGTGAATGTTTTTTAACTGTAGATTAACCTCAAAAGTCTTAATTTCAAATGTTATTATTAACAAACCTTTATAAAACATAGTGCTTGCCCAGTTTACTAAACATCACTTAATTTTCATTAAGGATTTTGTAGGTTATGATTTTGAATAGTGGTACAAATTGCATGGCAGTAAACAGGGTGATGGCGAATTGGTACAGATGACAGAATGTCCAATGGAAATTTTTTACTGCCTTTGTTGCTATTTTTAATTTCTCAAAGTATTAATTCCTTTTAGTTTAACAGATTTTGTTCAGTCAGTTTTACACTGGTTGTAAATTTAAGTTATTTAGAATTGAGGTAAGTTTAACATTGGCATCCTTTAAAAAATGGCAATCATGACATTCATGTTTAACTGTTATAAAGTAGTTGGGCTTGAGCTGTGGTTTGCCTGGCTTGTCCTTGGACACATTTTAAGTAATGGTAGATTATTTCTTGAAGACATCAGACAACCAAATGGGATATTCATAACTAATTCGTTACTGACATAAGCAAATGCAATCTGAAACTAAGATAGGCTTGTGGCAGTATTCACAGTACATTGGTTTAGGTAGTATGGCTCAATGAATAGGAAAATAATATGACTTTTAATTTAGCAGAGGGAAATAATAGTAGCAACTATATTGTGTATTTATTGAAACAGGTGGTACCAGGAGAGACTGCACTGGCATTTTATAAAGCTAAGAATCCTACTGACAAACCAGTAATTGGAATTTCTACATATAATGTTGTACCATTTGAAGCTGGACAGTATTTCAATAAAATACAGGTAAACTGAATAAACTTTATGATAAAAGTATATGAAACTGCTTAATATGAATTAAATGCTTTTAATTTCTAAAAATTCATTTTCTGGCTGGGTCTTGTCTGTAATCCTAGTACTCAGTAGGCTGAGGTGGGAGCAGTGCCATGAGGTAGAATCTAGCCTGCATATGGATATGCAGTGGGTTCTAAGCCAGGCTGGGCTACAGTGTGAAACCCTGTTTCGGGGGGGGGGGGGAGCCTAGATCAATCAATACTTCTTCTAAACATAAAGCTATTTTTTAAATCTTCATGCTTACACCATCTAGCTGGAGAGCGAAGCCAAATCTGTGTTTGCTCCTTTTGTTTGTTTGAGACAGGGTCTATGTATCCTGGCTGTCCTGTAGCTCTGTAGACCAGGATGACTCAAACTCAGAGATCCACCTGACTCTGCCTTCCAAGTGGTAGGATCAAAGGGCTGTACTACTACACCTGGCTACTGTATTTGCTTCTAGGATTAGAATTAAATTGTTTCCTATCCCTTAAAGCAAACTCAGTCTATGATGACAAGATGCTGCTATCCTATGATGGCGCTTAAAGACAGGAAATGAACATTGGTTTGTGTTAAGTAATAGAGCAGGAGTGTTACTAACCAAGTGTCTTTCTGTAATTTGTAGTGCTTCTGTTTTGAAGAACAAAGGCTTAATCCACAAGAAGAAGTAGATATGCCAGTGTTTTTCTACATTGATCCCGAATTTGCAGAAGATCCAAGAATGGTGAATGTCGATCTCATCACTCTTTCTTATACTTTTTTTGAAGCAAAGGAAGGGCACACGTTGCCAGTTCCAGGCTATAATTGAAGTAGCTTCCAAGACCTGCTTCAGATTTGTGATTTTTGGAAAATCATGTATTGTACTTTCTCAGAAGAGAAATATATATTGAAGAGTAATGTATATTGAAACCTTGTATTTTAAATGTTCTATTTCTTTCTTTCCAACTTCATTTATCTCATTTAAGACTGAGAGAATAGGTTCAAAACTCAGTCTGTAATGAAAATATGCTGCTATCTTATGATGGTACTTAAGGGCAGGGAGGTACTTACGGGCTCTGTTTTAAGTAATAAGAGAAGGAATATTACCCACTAAGCCTCTGAAAAAATATATCCAGTGTACCACATGTGTGACTTTTAAAAACAGCATGAAGGGCCAGGGAGATGAATCACTAGTTAAATTATTTGCCCCATAGGCCCAACAACTTGAGTTCCGGTTCCTGGAACCAGCCTTAAAAGAGTGAATGCAGTAGCTCACATCTGTAATCCCAGAGTCCTTATAGTGAGATGGGAGGTTGAGCCAGGAAAATCTCCTTGCCTTTATATGCATGCTGTAGCTGCCCACACACATACACCAACTGCTTTAGTAGTTCAGTTTAATTCTGTAGTTGCCTTCACACTTTTAACAATGCATCTGAAAACTTAGAAAATGTGCACAAGTGGTTTGTTTTAGTTCGTAGAACTTATCACTAAGCAAGGTGGCTGCTATTTTCCTTCATTATAAACTGACACTATTTAAAAATGGTTTTATCTTGTGAGTATGCAGGGAAAGCGATGGCCCCATGCTGCAGCACACATATGCTGGTCAGCGGACTCGCTGTGGGAGACGGCTCTCTTTCACCATGGGGCTTCTCAGGAATCAAGGTTGTCAGACAAGGCAGCAAATGCCTTACCTGCTGAGCTGTTTTTGGCCGAACTGATAGTTTAAAAAACTTAAAGTGGAAGTGTAGCTAGAGTTTTCCTGTCTTGCCCACAGTCAGGACAAATCTTTGTCACCTGCCAGTCCCACAGCCATTCACCCAACCAAGTAAACACAGAGACTTATATTGCTTACAAACTGTATGGCCATGGCAGGCTTCTTGCTAACTGTTCTTATAGCTTAAATTAATCCATTTCCGTAAATCTGTACCTTGCCACGTGGCTCGTGGTTTACCGGCATCTTCACATGCTGCTTGTCATGGTGGCGACTGGCAGTGTCTCCCTTTCCCTTCCTGTTCCCTTAATTCTCTCTGTTAGTTCCGCCTATACTTCCTGCCTAGCCACTGGCCAATCAGTGTTTTATTTATTGACCAATCAGAGTAATTTGACATACAGACCATCCCACAGCATGGAAGAGGAATCACTCAGCTCTAACAGCTTGCTCCCAGTTTGCATTCTTAATTCAAAGGTGGCTTTTTCTGTTAAGATTGAGGGCTATTTTATTCAAAGTATTGTGACTTGGAAATGATGGTATAATGATCTAACAGAATTATACCTGCTAGTCTATGCTAGCATTTATTGTTAAAATTGCAAGTTCATTAATGTATGATGTAAGGATGAAATTGTGAAGACTTACTGACATAAAAGCTCCTTGAAGTAAAAAACAACAAAAAAAACCAAACCTCTCACAAATTAATAGTAATTTAATTTTAAGTGAATGATACACAGTTTTGTTTTCCAGTAGTATTTATTTCAAATCAAAATGTAAATTATAGTAAAAGTCAAGAATGTTTATCTTTATAAAGGCCACCTGATGCAGTGGCCTGCTCAGGCACTTGAAATATAATTAAACGAGTCATCAAGTTTAAACCAAAGTGTCATTTATAAACAAGTGCAAACTGACTTCTACATTCAAATTCAGTTAAATGAAGGCACTCATTTTCTTCCTTACTTCCTGTCCCATCTGTTCACAATGTTTCGTAGTAGGACAATCTTCAAGTACCCTTGTAGGTCTGTGATGATTTCTATTGGCAGGAATGCCTCCGCAGCGTAAGAGTCTATAATTTAACCAGTTGGCCTAGTACCAGGCCGTTTTCCTTCTGCTGAAGGTGTAATGGTTATAGCCAGTTTCTCCTGAAATGCTGAGCCACTGTCAGGAACAGCAGTGTTAGATGGAAAATGTTAACTATTCTGTTGAAGCTTCATCACAGCAGAGAAGTGGTCCACTGTGGCTTTCCCTGTTGGCAGGTCTTTCATGCCTTAGTTGAGAGAGGACTACTTTAGAGAGTTGGCTCTTTGTGCTGCTAATGAGCTGATCAGGCATCTGGAATAAAGGGAAGACATTGGCCCATTTCCTGCACTCCCTGAAAGACTTGAAAGCCACACAATTAAGCAGAGGAAAGGTTGAAATGCACTTCTTCCATGGTTGGAGTTGTGAAGGGGATAAAAAGTGAACAGGTCAATGGAGACCAGGCATTCGGTAGTGTATAAACAGGATACCTGGTGCAGGAGCACTAATGGGTTCTGTTCATACAACTAACAGGTATGGACTGCACACTGAAGCCATAAGAGTTGTATTAAAATGACAAGAAATTTTATTGATCATCTGTTTTGTTAGTACTAATACTTATATACCCAAAACCAACTTTTATATATCTGTGTCTCATTTGTAGCTGATATGATCATGGAGATTATATGTCATTAATGAACACTGGTCAGTGTTGAATAATTCAGAGGAACTTGGTATTGTATCAAAATAAGTGTCAGACTTAAATGGTGCTTATAGAATTTAATGCAAAATGTGATAATTCCACTTAATTATATGGAATGTAAGTTGCATAAACTGGTGTTTTGTTTTGTTTGTTTTTGTTTTTTTTACCTTAGCAGTCACTATGATTTTGAGCTCCTTTGTGGTGATAAGCATCAATTTCTTCATAAACAGCTCTGAAACAAAGCCACCAAGGCAGAAGAATTACACATCAGTTTCAAAGTACTATATTACCACCACCAGAACTAAAAATACAGGCCGTTGGGGTTTGGGGGTGTTAGGAATCTTAAGTGAATACAAAGAAAGATCTTTATCCTTGAGTTTATTCTAACACACAACATCTAATGTTAGAGTTCTTTCCCATGCCTTTTAAAGGCCAATTTAGTTTTACTTTTGATTTAAAGGAAAACTATGGTTCAAATTTGGGCAGTTTGACTTTTTTACTTAAAAAAAAAATCTAGTTTTAAAATATTTTCAAAATATGAATGGTGTGCTTTATTTTAACATTGTATTATAGTCTAGACTTGGGAGAAGTCTTTAGCTTGTGTTGGTCATTGTTGTACTTTTAATAAATTATAATTTTTAATAATTTCCCTCAGTTTTTTATATGTATCTTTATAGCTCAAAAATATCTGTATCCAAAGGTAGCATTCATATATAGAATATAACAAAACACAGCTGTGAGAAATCTCCCAAAATAACAGCACTATGAAATAAACTAAAGTGACAAACTTCATAAATTACCATGTTTCTAAAAATTCTAGACTTTGATTTTACCTTTTATCCTCTTTCAACCACTGATCTCAGTATCTCTCAGGAAGAAGCCTCATGTCTTAATAACTTCCTCATCATAATATGGAAACTTCACTGTCCTTTTTCAATCCTTTCATTTTATATTCATGTGCATTGCCCTTTGCTTCCATGGACCTGTCAACCTGTCTTCTCACACACCTCTTCAGCAAATGCCCCCTTTTCCAAATCTTCAGCTTCTCCCTCTATACTAGATTCTAACCCTCTGTGGCTCTACTTTTTATACCTGTGCAGTCTCTTAGCACATAACTACTAGAACCTACCTCTATAATACTCTAGTTCCCAAGCCATGCCCATCATCTCTTTACACTTAAGTTCTTAAAAGATATTTGTATGTATTTTCACTCTTAATTTTTAACATTGAAATGTGGCTTCTGTCCCCAGTTCACTAAAATAGCTTTTAATAAAACCTACTATTTCCAGTAACTGAGTCCAACATCTAGTTTTCAGTTCTTGACCTGGTTGTACTTTGAGTAGTGTTCATAGCTGTGTGCAGGTTAAACTTCCACACCCGGCACTAGGTTCCCTATTACTTTCTTCATTATCTGTGTTGGCATTTCCAGTTCATTGAATGTGCTAAAGCTTTCTACTGGGTTTCTATCCAAGTTATTTTGTAGATTGGACAAAAGTTAACAATGCTGTCTCCTATGGTTCCTCTATTCATTTACATTAGTTCTTCCTATCATATACACTCTAGTTACTGTATCCTTTCATACTGTTGACACATCTATTTGCTTGCCAGTTTGTTTAGCTTGCTTGTCAACATTACATTTAATGTTTATAAGAACATAGAGCTTGTCTTGTTCAAAATTAGGTAACAGTCATTCCCTTTGGTATACACAAAATGTTCAAGAGAATTGTGTGTATTCTGAAGATATATATTTATATATGACAAAAAATGTTGACCTGGGATTCCTGGCCAACCAGTGATGTGAAAATTCCAGAACTTCTAAGAGTCTCAGCTTGTTCTTAGAAGTTCCTGGATTTCATGAGACCTTCAGTGGAACTGAGGCTTTAAGTCTCTAGAAAGTAAGAACCACAGTGGTAAAGAGTTCCAGGGTTTTTCTTCTCCAGCTCCCCTACTGCCCATTTCTCCTATGGTACCTAGGACACACATACCTACTTAAAGCAGTTAGTTAATCTAAATATGCTCAGGAACCTGACATAACTGGACATGGAATTTAAATACCAGTTTCTTTAACTACATAACTATATATGTTCAATGACAGATACTTTATCTAAAGCTTGGCCAAGAGAAATTCCATCATCCTGAGTTAGTAAAAGTTCCTAGCAGTTGGGTGTGGTGGTGCATACTTATAATCCCAGCACTCAGGTCAGGGTAGGAAGGTCTCCTGAGTCCATTACTGTTTATTAATTAATAAATGATGGCAAAATGGCTTTCTACTCATAGGGCTTAAATAAGGGAACAATATATCAAATGCTTACATGTGCCAGGATACTGGCTGAAAAAAAGTAAAAAGCACCAAGGCAAAACATAGATGAAAAGAAACAGGTTAAAATAAGTTATACGAGCTAGTGGGACAAGCCTAAATTAAGGCCGAGCATTCATAACTAATAATAAGAATCTGTGTCATGATTTAGGGACTGGTAGCACAAGAAAGCCTGCTACATTTGGCACCCAGTGCAGGGCCTGGATTTCCACATAGGGCCTGAGAAAGCTGAAAAAAAAAAATTTTAATACAGAAAAAAAAAATCCCCAAAATGGATATGGCTCCTTTAAGAGGCTCTGCTGTACAGTGAGCACTTGAGCAGCTGGCATGCTAAGTAGAAACAGCAAGCTAAGTCAAAACGCCTGCCACAGTGTGGGTACTGACTTCTTAGAGCATGAGCAGTTAGATGCAGAGCCTGGTTAAAAGCAGCTCTCAGCCAGGCCTTTGGCCTTTAGGCTCAGGTCTCATGGACCTGAGGAGGGTTGGGGCCAGTTGCCAGAATCTCACAGTGGAGGAGGGTCTAGCTGCTGCTTAGCCCTTTAAGGCTTGGTTCACATAGTGAGAAAAGGCTACAGATACACAGTAAAGACAGGTCCAGATGGGACAAAAAAAAATCTCTAAATAGGTTACAGTGTGTTAAAAAATGTGCATAGGCACCCAAAGGAAGAAAAACTGAATATAGACAGTCATAGGAAAAAGTAAATAGTTTAAAAATAAAGTCTTTAAAGAGTAAAATGATATAAAATAATAAGCCATGTGAAGATGGTAAATACTCAGGGAGTCTGGATCCTTTATGGTGTTGTGTTGACTTTGAATTTTTTGAATGCTGATGAGCAGACGGCAGCTGCTGAGAGACACTGGATTGTAAAAGGGGACTGCTGAATTAAACCAGCCTAGATACTTTAGGAATGTCTTAATTTTAAAGTGGAATTCAGAAAATGTATTCTGTTGGAAATGATAGGCTGTGGATTCCTTCAAGGTTAATAGTGATAAGGTTTGATTGGGAGAGATCTCCTGAAAATCGTGGCTACAAACATAAAAAATTAATTCAAAAGCCGGCCAGTGGTAGCACACACCTTTAATCCCAGCACTTGGGAGGCAGAGCCAGGCTCTGTGAGTTCAAGGCCAGCCTGGTTTACAGAGTGAGATCCAGGACAGACACCAAAACTACACAGAGAAACCCTGTCTTGACCCCCCCCCAAAAAAAAAACCCAAAACAAAACCAAAAAACAAAGAAATCAAGAAAAACTACAAGATAGGTGACATATATACTCATCCCTCTGCATGGGAACAGTTCTAAGACTGGACCACAAATTCTACAACGAGTTTTACCAGGATTTGACCATTTTCTCAGGGTCCTCTAAGTCGGCCCCAGACAATAGGAAGCAGATTATAGAACCTAATGCCCGCATTCCCAAGAGGTGGGGTGGGTGGTTTTTAGTCATTTGGTGGGTTATGGATGTTTATCATCGTTTGGGGGAGGATATAGGAATATAGGATAAGATGACACTATTAGCCTCTATTATTTTACATTGGTATGAATTTTTGGTATATTGATACAAATTTAAAGTTACTTTTGTTAAACTGTATATATGTTTTTATTTTTGTTTAAGGTATTGTACCTATGTAGCTCATTAAAAAAGATATAATTAAGAAATGCAGTTTAGTAGTTAGTGATCTATAACAATCAAATTTGTGGTCATGTTAGGTATGTTTTCAAGGTTAAACATATATTTTAGATAGATAGGTGATCTTCAAATGCTTCAGAGACCTACAGAATATAGCCTTTGAGATGTCTTAATATCATAAGGCTTTCATGCCAATGAGAAGAGTGTGCTCCTGGCAGCACCAATCTACTTTGTAAAATGATGATGGGCATTGAAGGAAGAAGCTCTACATGGAGTTTACTTTCAATGTGGCAAAGCTAGCCATTTGGGCAAGAAACTGTCCTTGCCTTGCCTGCTGGCAGAATGCTGTACAAACAGGACAAGCAGGACACAAAGGAAAAAGACTGATGAAATTTGCCAGGACAAGACAAATTTCCTTAAAAATTTCTGCTCCATAGAAAAGTCTGTCAGATATTCAAGGCCTGTAGGCTAAAGATGGATGCCCCAACATTGCAGAGGAACCTTGGGTAAACATTGGCAGCCGGATATCTCTGTCGTTTCTATAGTTTTGGAAGTAGCTTGCACTGCACTTCCTGTTTACTCAGATAATATATCCTTCTGGGGTCTTTGATGGAGTTTTAGACTAGATAGCTATAGTTACAGATCTTAGTTATGATAGAAGGGAAATTAGGTATAAAACTTTGGACTCACCAAGATTTGATAAATAATGGGTATTTTCTCTAAATTTGCCAAATGCAAATGGACTGGATATTGTAAATGTAATTCTACTTGATAATTGTTCTTATTGTATATAATTTTACTATGTTAAATTTAAAACCTTTCCTTTTTATTTAGACAAAAAGGGGGAAATGTTGCAGAACAGAATGTTTGTTTAACTATGTAAAGATGTGTTGCATTTGTTTTACCTTGCCTAAGGCATCTGATTGGTCTAATAAAAAGCTGAACAGCCAGTAGGTAGGCAGTAGAGGGATAGGTGGGGCCAGCAGGCAGAGAGAATAAGTAGGAGGAATCTGGGCTGAAAGGAGAAGAGAAAGAGAGGGAGCCTGAGGCCAGCAGACAGCTGCCAGCCAGCCATACACGGAAAGCAGCAAGTAAGACATACAGAATGAAAGGTAAAAAGCCCTGAAGCAAAATGTAGATGAAGAAAAAATGGTTAAAATAATTATAAGAGTTAGTGTGACAAGCCTAAACTAAGGCTGAGTGTTCATAACTAATAATGTCTCTGTCATGATTCGGGGCTGGCGGTCCAAGAAAACCTGCTACAATTGGCAGTCATGGGTACATGGTGAACTACAGAACATACTCTACAGAAGACAGATATTCCATACTACCACCACCTTTGCTAGTATTAAGAACACAGGCCTGATGCTTCTAAACTATCTCAAATCTTGAGAAGTACTATTTTGACATACTAGTTTTTTTTTGTTTTTTTTTTTTTTTTGGTTTTTCGAGACAGGGTTTCTCTGTGTAGCTTTGCGCCTTTCCTGGAGCTCACTTGGTAGCCCAGGCTGGCCTCGAACTCACAGAGATCCGCCTGGCTCTGCCTCCCGAGTGCTGGGATTAAAGGCGTGCGCCACCAACGCCCGGCTAACATACTAGTTTTTAACTATTGGTAATTGATTTTTTAAGTGTACATTTTAAATTCTGCACAGGGCAAACAAAATACAACTGGGGAACATATATAGACTCCAGGCTGCCAGTTTCTGAACAGTGATTTCCAAAATCTTGTTTTGAACATTTTTCACAATTTGAGGGGTAATCTTTCACTCAAGAGGATAGATATTAAATCTATAATATGAGGCTCAGCAGTGGCTGCTCTTCAGAAGACCTGGTTTCAATTCTCAGCATCCACATAGAAGTTTAGAATGGTCTGTAACAACAGTTCCAGGGGATCTGACACCCTCTTTTTGCCTCTGCAGGTACAGGTCCACATTTGGTACACAGACATGCATGTAGAGAAATAAACACATAAATAATAAAAACCCTGTAATGTGCTTACCATCCCATATACAACCTGGCAAACAGGAAATCATTAAGTGATGGTGTGTGGTGGTATTGTGTTTCCCAAAATATTGTGTATTTTAATAAATTTATCTGGGGTCAGAGAACAGACAGCCACTAGATACAAAGGCTAGAAAATGGTGGCACTCACACCTTTAATCCTAGCATTCCAGAGATAGAAATCCCTCTGGATCTCTGTGAGTTCAAGGCCACATTGGAAATAGCCAAGCATGGTGACACACGCCTTTAATCCCAGGGAGTGGTGGTAGAAAACAGAAAGATATATAAGGCGTGAGGACCAGAAACTAGAAGCTTTTGGCTGGTTAAGCATTTGGCTGGTTAAGCATTCAGGCTTTTGAGCAGTAATTCAGCTGAGACCCATTCTGGATGAGGACTCAGAGGCTTCCAGTCTGAGGAAACAGGACCAGCTGGGGAACAGGCAAGGTGAGATAGCTGTGGCTTGTTCTGTCTCTCTGATCTACCAGCATTGACCCCGATAACTGGCCTCAGGTTTGATTTTATTAATAAGAACTTTTAAGATTCCTGCTACAATGGTGCGTTAAGGATTTCAAGTTAAAAGCCTTTTAGTTTTCCTTTTGGACAAGGTCTTGCTGACATTGGCCTACACTGGCCCCACTTGTGATCCTCCTACCTGTCTCGTACATGCTGAAAGTGTACTGTAGGCTATACTTGGCTATAAAACAATTTTAACATTAATGGTCACTCTTAAGGATATTTTTGTCATGTTGAACACAAGAAATTCTTTTATATATCCTTTGATTAAATTCTGGGGGAACAGTTTTAAAATGTGACATTAACATGTCAGGAAAGAAAAGTGTCCTCTCAAGCTCAATAGACACTTGCCACCTAGCTATGCTGAATGTTGGTTCCAGTTACTTTTTAATGTGTGATCCTAGCATTTTTATTTTTCAGTCACAGGCTGAGAGCAATAAGGCCATTAAGAACAATGGCCACTATAACTCATAAATCATTTTTTAATAAGGCCATAAATGTCTGCCAAGAGCTAAACAAAGTTAAATGAATGACCAAGCTCAGTTAGCTCTG
>NC_051086.1:74231891-74355939 GCF_004664715.2 Peromyscus leucopus
AATGACTTACTCTGTAGCAGGAGCTAAGGGATCAAACTCCATTACCTCGTAGTAATTGGGTGCTGGAGATCATTGTTTGTTATCACTTTAGGTGCGTGAAGAAAAAAAAAAAAGAGACAAGTAAGTACATACACATTGTGCTTGTGAGGAACATGCACAATTAATATTCTGTTTAATGTGACAGTACTTAATATTTAGATTTTAAACATATGAGTCTAACAAATACAACCAAAACAGACAGTTCAAATGCTGCTAAATTCATGAGTCTATACATAAAAAGATTTCTAGACCTCAACTAAATTTCATTTATTTCAATGCAAACCAAATACAATATTCAGTTCAGCATAAGTTTTTTTTTTTTTTTTTTTTTTGGTTTTTCGAGACAGGGTTTCTCTGTGTAGCTTTGTGCCTTTCCTGGAACTCACTTTGGAGACCAGGCTGGCCTCGAACTCACAAGAGATCCGCCTGCCTCTGCCTCCCGAGTGCTGGGATTAAAGGCGTGTGCCACCACCGCCCGGCAATAAGTATTTTTATAATCTAATGTGAAACATAATGGTGTCAGCCCTGAGTTTATTACATGTGGCTTCAAAGTACAATGAGCTCTCCACATTTCTCCTCTATTTTCAGTTAATAATCTTTGGCAGATTCCAGCATTCTAACGAATTGACTTATTTGATGCAAAGTATAGGGTCTTGTATACCTGGATGATTACTGGGCAAGAGTGGCAGCCTCTGGCTCGATGGTGCTGCTGTGGCAGTCTGTGGCTGTAGTAACACTGAATTGGAGTGTTCCAGAAACTGAAGAAAGCATAACACGTGTTCAGGCTTACATTCTCCATTAAGCATTTTTGTTACTTAGATTTCCAGGTTTCCAAATGGCACTGCTTCAAGAGCCATATACATTCAACCGAGTGAGAACTAGTCATTTTTACTACTTTCATTTTAAAGTAATAACTACTTGTAAAATTGTCTGCATGGCTTCATGCTCATTACATTCCATTTCCCACATAAAATGTAAAATGTATTTAAAAATACTGTTTTTTTAAGGAAGAAGCGGAATTGTATGGCTCAATCTAGCTTCTGTTTCATTCTGAATATGAAATCTCAGCCTTGCACAGGAATGAAATTCAGTTTACAAATAGGCATGCAGTGATGCTATCAAATCAAGACTAATAAAGACAAGCAGTTCTTTATCCAGGTTTAGCTAGCATACCAAATAAAGATAGAACTTGAGAGGCTGAGACAGGAAAATGGTGAATTTGAGGCTAGCTACATAGCAAGACCCTGTCTCAAAAATCAAAAACACTTCTTGTAATTTCCTCCTTCATCCTACAAGTATGTCGCTTACTAGCTACCAGGCACTGTTAAGACAAGAAATAAAACAGACAAGTGGACAGCAGTGTCCAGTGGCGTGTTCTATGGTGAAAGAGCAAGAAAACTGGGAAAAGAGAGGCTAATGTACAGTGGGATTCTGCGCTCATAGCCTGGTCACAGGGTGTGGTGGTATTCTAATTGTACTGAAATGTGATTTTGATTGTATGTTAATAAAAAAAGTTGCCCGGGGGTCAGAGTTATTAGAGCCATAGACAGAGTGTGGCGGTGGTGGCACACGCCTTTAATCCCATAGATCTCTTTGTGTTCAGGGATACAGCCAGCATTGGAGACATATGCCTTTAAGACCTAGGGGGCTGTACATTCAGACAGTGATGAGGCAGTCACGTGTTTGGGTTTACAACCAATGAGAAGGCAGAATGACTGGAAAAGCGACTTACAGACAGGAAATAACTCTCTTTCGAGAAGCTGGGACACAGAGGAGGAAGGGTGAGATTTAAGCTCTGAGCTCTGACCTCTTGGCTTTCTCTTTTACATTGTTTCTGTGTTTCTTATTTAATAAGATGGTTGGTTACATCTACAACAGGGGATGCTTTATCCCTGGGGACCTTCCAGCAGACTGCTGAATAATTAATATCGGAGGATACAAGTTTCTAGGCTCTGAAGTCAGGGATGTTATTATGGTTGAGGCACAGTGAGCAGAGACAGGTCCAGGGTGAGGCAGGAGAGGTGATGGGCAGAGTAAGATCGGCATTCCAGGTGTCCACAGAATAAAACAGGGAGGAATACAACCAGGTGGATTTTCAGCAGATGAACGGCATGACTGGAGGAAACTGCTCGGGTTTGGTTTTTTTTTTTTTGTTTTTTTTTTTTTGGTTTTTTCGAGACAGGGTTTCTCTGTGTAGCTTTGCGCCTTTCCTGGAGCTCACTTGGTAGCCCAGGCTGGCCTCGAACTCACAGAGATCCGCCTGGCTCTGCCTCCCGAGTGCTGGGATTAAAGGCGTGCGCCACCAACGCCCGGCTCGGGTTTGGTTTTTAAGAGGACATTGGGATAGGGTGGGAGAGAAGCCTTGGGAGGCAAAAGCTGAAACACAGCAAGCCTGGAGAGGTTGTTAAAGCATCCACTGACTTAAATTGGGGTGGGAAGTGGAGGGGTGTAGGACAGTGAACAAAGTAGAAGGTAAAATGGTGAGGTCACGGGATACTGACTAGGCTTTCCCCCTAAGCAACTGATAAACAGCATTGGCCACTTAACAAGGTACAGAGTCTGCTGGAAGAGCTGGCAGAGAGTACTGGGAAGAAAAGGGTGAGAGGAGATGCAAAGTCGATGGAATTCTGAGTTCAGGGAGCAGGGTCTAGGCTGGAGATAAAATTTTGTTGATTGTCGAATCTTGGTTATTTTAAGGCAGGAACCAAAGCTAGGCATGGTGGTGCATGCCTTTAATCCCATTATTTAGGAGGTAAAGGCTGAGGAGTTCATGGCCAAAGAGACCCTGTCTCAAAGAAGGAGAAAGAGGGAGAAACAAAAGATTCTAAAGGGACGAGGTAGATAAGATAGAGAGAGAAGTCTGTGCCTGGGGTTCCAATACTGAAATATCAGGAGAGAAGAGGGAAGAAGAAATAGAGAGAAACAAGGAGTGTCTGAGAGTCATAACTATACAAAATAGCAAGTGACTAATTGTTCAGAGTAGGACTAGTTTAATTACGTGGAAGACACTGATGATCTTCACAAGGGTTTAGGAGAGGGAAGGATGAACAACTCTGAAATTTACAAATATAAACAATGTTAAAGGAACTATAACTTTTTTTTTTCTTACAGTGCTGGGGATCAAACTTAGGGCTTGTGCATACTAGACAGGTTCTGTACCACTGAGCTATATTCCAGGCCCAGAAATTATGACATCATTATCTTTTACCAGCTTATCCAAGAAAAGTAAAATAAAATTTGTCTGTCTCTAAAGATTAAGGTTGCAACATGGCTGTATGAACCAACTGTAAAGATACACAGAGTAGAGCATAAGACTCAACAAGCAATGCTTTTGGTCATGATTATCTGCTGACTAGGTCAACTGCTAGCAAAAGGGTTTTGTTACTCACATTATCATACGTGTGACTTGAGGCGAGGTTTTGGCTGGTCCTTTGGGCAAACCTAGGAAAGTGTGATAACACAGCATGATTGATTACCCTATATCGCGAACACAAATGCAAAAAGTAAGATGATTTCCCTGGTCTGAAAACAAAGCCCGTAGCACACCTTCAGCCTACACAAAATGACACCCCACTTCAAACTCACAAAATGATAACATGCCATCTGGTTTCGGTGCCCTCCCGGTCATGAGACTCAAAATCAGACACAGCAAACACGCCAGTCTTTGGCAGTAGAGGACTTAAAGCCCTGGACTGTACACAGTACAGGATTGAAAACACAACCTGCAGTCTTTCCATCCGTAGCTACCACCCATTACATCTTAAAAGATGAGAAGCAGGGCAGAGCCAACATTAGGAAAGATGAGAGTTCCCATTCTGGTTAAAGTGGACTGGAAACTCATTTTATCCCATTACTAATGCCACTATAAAACCTGGAAAACAGAGGCCAGTGAAGCTAGTCAGGAATGTGGAAATAGTAGCAGGCTGATTGGGAAAGAAGACTAAAATTTAAGTACCGCTGAGCTATTGTTGAATTTACCACGTTTGTATTCTCTAGACTGTAAGTGGTGACAGAACTCCAAGGAAAGCACTCATTTGCATGCAGAGAGCAAGAAAGACACCTCTTGCTGCCTCTGATCCATCTTTACATCCCAAACATAGCCAACCCTATGGTGGCTGCAGTGGCTCCAGAGGAAGCAGGGCAGGTCAGGAGAGTAAACTCTGGAGTTGGGGAAACTTTCTCTCCAGTAGGCTAAGCTGTGACCTCAAAAGCATGGGAATACCCATTGTTTCTTTCTGTCTTACCATTTGTCTGGAAAAGCACAGCAGAATGAAGATTAGGTAATTAGATAATAAGATGACCAGAGAACAGAGAAGGGGAGCTCCAGGACACCAGAGAGTACCAAAGGTGAGAGAATTCAGGAAAACAATCTTGTAAGATTGCTATGAAATCATAAGATTGACTTGTTAATAATGTCTGTGATTCTGATCTCCGTAATGAAGTCAGTATACTCAGAACTGGACACAAAACCTGCTGCTAGACTTCTGATTGACCACAGGGTGGGACATAGGAGGGATAGATTTGAACAGCACAGCAAGAGCTTTGAAAATTCAGCTGATTTTTGAACCCCATATTACAGAGGCAGGCTGAAATTATGAAATGAATCTAACCAAGTTCTTCGCTTAATAACATCAAAAAAATCAACATTATAGACTAAATTTTTACCAAAACCAAGCATCTACTAATAAAAATAAGAATTGCCAAAGATATAATTCAAAATGACTAGGCATATAAAGAACACGAAAAAAATTAATGCAATAAAAAAGGCAGCCAACAGAAATGAATACCAAGAGAACATGGTTGTTAGAGTCATCCAAAGACATTTTTAAAGCAGCTACTGCAATACAAATAGTCCAAGAAGCAAGCATTCAGTAATGCTTTTAAAAATGGAAAAATAGAAAATGTCAGTTAACAAATAGAAGACATAAATAACAAAGTGGAAATTTTAAAAATGAAAAAACAGAACACAGTAGAAACAAACTTTGAGTCGGTTTAATTATGAAGGAGATGAATGAACAGTTAGTGAACTTGAACGTAGAGCATAGACATGATCCAGTTTGAACAGGCGTGAAAGAGACTAGACAAGCAGCCCTAAAACACTGAGGCAATAATACCATCCAACAATTGTTACCACAGTCCCAACAGGTAAGCAGAATGTGTGTAGCACTGAACATAAATATGAATCAATAAAGGCTAAAATGTAGTTTGGTGAAAAGCAAACCCACAGATTCCAGAAGGCCTGTGCAGTGAATTAAATGTCATTCACCCACTCTCTAAAGGATATGTTCAAGTCATAATGCCTAGAACCTGTGTTATCCTATTTAGAAAAGAGATCTCTATGTAGTTAAGGATCTTCAGATGCAGTCGTCACCTGAATGATCTGATTGGGCTTCAAGTCTAAGGGACAGAGATCTTAGAAAAGCTTAGTGAGACTATAGTTGCACATAAGAATCAGCCAGAAAGTAGAGGCAGAAATTGGAATAGCCATTAAGCCAGTGAAGCCAAGGAATACCAAGTCACCAAAGAAGGGGCAGAGGACAAATTATTACTGAAAAGTGCCAGAGAGACTGAATTTTAGACTTCTTGCTTGCATGACTATGAGATAATAAATATCTGTGGTTTTGAACCATCTAGTTTGTGGGAATTTGTAATGGTAGTCATAGGAAACTAAGGTGCTTAGCCAACCCTACACAAATACGTCAAAAGAAACCATACCCATACATCACAAACTGCTCAAAATTAAAGAAGAGGAAACAAAATAAAAATTTAAGGCAGAGCATATTATTTATAGAGAGACAACTGTTTAATGCCACTTTTTTTTTTTTTTTTTTTTAAGCCACTAGTTTGTAATTCTCCTGGGATGCTTGTAAAAACTAAGATTTGTGCTACTGAGACAGAACCTGTTGGGGCTAACAATTTGATATGTGATCTGTGTTCAAGTTCACTATGAGACATTAACAATCATCTTAGTGATTTATGCACACAGGAATATGATCTGAGATGTTATACATTAAACTAAATGTCGGTAATTGAGATTTGGTTTCTTTTGTGAGTTTCATGGAGACATTTGCTGCAAGGTAAATTTTTCTGTATTAGTCGTTCATTCTCATATTATCCAACAAGGTTAGCAGGATGGCAGAAAAACAGTTACTCAGCAGGCAGCTCAACTAGAAATTGGCCTACAACATTTCAGCATATGCTTGACTTGTATGTCCAAGACCAGAGCTAGCCAGTCTATGGTTTGGTCTCAGTTTGATAACCCATGAGGTGGTGACTGATGCTTCATTTCCTAGCATATGGACCTTTTCACTCTTCCCTTATACATTTTTTCCCTTGACTTTTGAAAGAAATTCTCTGTTTAATACTTTCTCATTCTTGTCCCTATAGTCTTCTCCCTTTTAAGTATAAAAAAAAGCAATTAAGTAATTGGGGATACAAGTGTTTAATAAAAGTGAAATAAACTGATATTCCCTGTTACCTACAGATGCCTTGGAAAGATAAATGAGAACCCAGCCAATTAATGGATTCAGTACAACACCAGGGAAGGGAAAGAATGAAGTGAAGATGAGATAAAAAAAAAATTTGTTTATATAATTTTTATGTTATTTTGGTATCAGCCTCATGGAAACATGTTACCTATTTCCTAAAATGTGTGTGTTTGTGTGCGTGTGCGTGTGTGTGTGTCTGTGTCTGTGTATGCTCCTGTGTGTGTAAGAATAAACATTAGCCTTGTCATAAGACAAATCCAACCTATTTATACTTTTAGTCTTATCTATCCTGCCTAACCCTAAATGTGAGCTACTACCTTTTGTTTTTTCTGCATTTTATGCAAGAAGATATAAATATTAACAAATTTCATCCTTTCAGCACTTTCTTACACAAATACAATATAGTATACTCACACTACTTGGCATCTTCTCTCCTGTGTGACAGTAAAGATACTTTCTCATGTACAGATCCTCTTTTCCCCCTAACTGTACAGTAATAATATATCACATAGCTATTTGTTTAACCAGTCC
Source organism: Peromyscus leucopus (assembly GCF_004664715.2). Classification (NCBI taxonomy): domain Eukaryota; kingdom Metazoa; phylum Chordata; class Mammalia; order Rodentia; family Cricetidae; genus Peromyscus; species Peromyscus leucopus. The sequence continues at coordinate 74,238,950 of NC_051086.1, forward strand.
CCAACTAATGAATACTTAGGTTTATTAGCCACCATTGCCTACCATATTGTAAAGAATAGCCTCATAAATACTTAAGTGTATGAGTGCAGCATACCTTCCTAGAGTTAAGAGATTGCTGTGAATTTACGGCCAGCCTCAGCCACCTAGTGAGTTCTGGGTCAGCCTGCACTATAGAGTAGAACATTGTAAAAGAAAAATAAAATAAAATCCATCAACCAACCAATCTTTATGCTTTACTGACAGTTTTCTAAGAAATCTGAATCTCAGTACACATGTTTTGGAGATCTTTCTAATTACTATAGATTTGGGCAAGTTCCATTTCAAGTCCCAGTCCCCTCTTCTGTACAAAAGGAATAGTGATGATGTCAATAACCAAAAAAAAAAAAAAAAAAAAAAAAAAAACTTTTGCAAATACATATATAAAGTCAACAAAGTTACAGAGCATTTTTATATGTAGGCAATTTCATGAAATTAGTGTGGCCATCATTCTCACCAATTTTGAAAACCATTCCTCATCTTCCTTTGTCTGTCACTGTATTTCCCAGAACTGACTACCATGAACAAAATCAGAGAAAAAGATATAGTGAAGGCTTATTATGGGTGGTAGTAAGTGCTACATTAGGAATTTTATTTACATTTCATGACCTTTGTGTGACTCCTAAGAAGTATTCTTAGAGAAAAATGAATTCCGAGTGGCTAACATTTCATGCTGTGCCAAACTGCTAAGTGGAAGCAAGGCTAAGATTTTTGACATGGGTCTGACTGTAAAGTCTCTACTTTTCTATACCATCTGTTGTGTAGCAGTTTCCTCTAAAGCTGAAACCTCCCATCTTGGAGGGAGGATCCTTAAAACACAGAATGCTTAAGGGGAGGTGAGACAACAGGGTATTCTAAGAGGAAGTGAAATATTCCATTCTGTAGGGAATGTCCTCATGCTCAGGAAGTAATCAACTCCATAGGTTCAGGAAATCACTGAAACTGACAAGATTCACTAGTTCCCCACTACTGCCCTCTCCCAGCATATATAAGCTGTAAGGGTTGCTGAGAGACACTCTCAGACAAGATGAGCCACCTAGAACAGGCTTAGACCAGCAAAGCTACCTGGAAGAAGCTAAGATCAGCTAAGCCACTTGGAAGAAACAGAAGCTGAGCTGCCTAGAAGAGGCCCAGAACAACTGAGCTGCCTGAAAGAGACACTATCCTGTTGAGATGGCTCTAGGTTGTACAGTGATAGGTAGATCCCCAGCTTTCATGAGCTGTCACTCACGCTGGCATGGGCTTTGGTGACGCAGAATCTTTGAGTCATTTCTGCTCCTGTATGTAACCCCTCACCCTTACTCCTGTAAGTAACCCCAGTAAAACTCATGGTTCACCAAGTTGGACTTTGGTGGTATCTGTACTTCTGTCTGTTGTAGGTTCCATATCTGGGGTAAGTAGATGCTTGTTCACATCTTCCCAGAAACAGTGTCACACAACATCATGTTTTCTTACATAAGGAGCCAGAACACCATGGCAGTGGTTCTCTATTGCTCCTGACATACTTACAGGGTGGGTGTTTCTGTATTTTCTGATGCTAGCAAATCCACCTGTGGATGAAGCCTGGGATACAAGTTGTTTGTTATAACAGGACTCGGAGAGCTGACACCTAAAATATAAAATGCATGTGTTTTATTTTTAAGGCAATTTTTATCATGCTCATGGTTACTATTATTATTATCCTCAATTTCCAAGTTAAAGAAAGAGATTAATTTAGATACTTTTGTCACGAGGGTTTCCTCTAAGAGAGACTAAAAAGCATCATTTATAGGGGACAGAAAAAGAAACAAAGACAGATAATCCCTGCCACATAAGGAGGCTGTCATAAATGGAAAAGATTACATATTGGATTTTCCAAAATCTCAAGCTGAACCAAAATGGAAAAGATTGTGCATGTCTTCTGCCTAGCACGAAAGTGAACAGTTAGAATTTCTTCAGAGCTCAGCCTTCACCTCTAAGCTCTTAAACTCTCATACTGTTAAGACACCAAAAGGGAATAATTATCCTCCTTTGCCCAAATTCCATAATAAAAACCCATGAAAACTCTCCAGTACAAGTGGTTCCACACATCTCACTAGCTTACAGAAGCAAGCTGCCAATATTTCAGCAATGAAGCAAGCTGTAAGCAAACCACAAATTCAATACTGAATACTTTTGCTGTGGAAACACCAAAATGTAAGAGAAAAACAAATTATGGGTTGGCTAAAATTTTAGAATTTTGAATTTTTTTTTCAACTTGCTTATTTTGTAGCATAACAAAACTTGTTGGAAATAAGGGTAGAAGATACTAAAAGTTAGATAAGGTGGGTAACTTCAAGCCTACAGTGCATTTTGCAAATACCATTTCATTCTTCTTCACAATTTTTTCAGGAAACCACTGCTTCATTTCAGAAAGTAAGGAAGTCTCAAAGGTTAGGGGCAGAACTGGACCTCCAACTTGCATTTCTAACTACCTTCACATTTCACTATTATCCGGTCTTGCTTCATAATTCCTGAATTACTTTGTCTGCATCAATTATTCCCTGTGCTATAGCAGAGAAATCTAACAATAATAGTCTATGTCCAGAAGAGATTTAAATATTGGCTAGTGAGGAGCAAAACCTCTGGAGGTCAGGTAAATTCCATGGCATTCTAAGTCAGTGGGATGAGTTCCAAAGCCCTCCACTGCACACCCCATTCATTTGCTGGATCTAACTCAACCATTTTGCAGGGAAGTGATTACATCTCTGATAGTCAAACTGACTTCTGTCCTTCTCGGGGCATTCAACTAGGAGACCAAGGAGAACTATTTCCTATCACAGTCCTATACAGTGAAAGAAGGCCCAGTTGCTTATTTACTTAAGCCTGAAAGCTGAGCATTCACAGAGTTGAGTACATCCCCATTGGACATAGGTGTTGGCAGGATGGGACTAAGGTCGAGAAGATCACAGGAAGGAGCAGAGGGCTCATTGGAAGTCTGAAAACAAAGCAAACAAAGAGACAATTTAGGGGGAAAGTCATGCAACTTATCCTGGCTCTCTTCACATACATTCCTTTGGATATTTTCTGAGGAAAACTTCAGGCCATGGCATCTCACTATGCACATGAGTCCTTCCTTAACTAGAGACCCTTCTCACAACTTAAGGTGGAAGTCACACCTCCAAAGCCACTGCAGGGTGTCAATGTATTTCCTCTTTGAAAGAGCTGTTTCTAGGCAATCTTTGCTACCTGAAGGATAATTAGTAAGAACGTAATCATTTACTTTACGGCATTTCTAATCACTTACATTGGTGGCTTCCTTCGGGTTCCTGTTCTGTTCCAAAAGCCTTTGTTGGTTTCGAGTAAACCTGTTTAAATTAGCAAAGCGCAACATCACTTATCAAACAGACCCTAGCAGTATTAAATACACAGATAGTTGCTATACTGATGTCAAGCCTCACACCCTTACTCAATCCCAGGAAAATACCTTTAGGAACTAACTCTTCTCCAGGGGTGGAGATATGGCTGAGTGACAGAGTTCAAAGCTCTGTATTTAGTCCCCAATACACAGCTAAGCCACCAAAACCCTTTCTTCTAGTTTACCCTCTTAGAAAAAACTGTGAGGAAATAAAAAAGTTAAAAAAAAACTTAATGAATCCCATGTTCTAGAAGTTAGCACTATTAATAATATGTGCAGTATGTGTATTCTCTAAGTGACTTTATTTCTGTATTAATTTACTTACTTTGAGACAGTGTTTTGCTCTGTAGCACAGGCTAGATCTATGATCTTCCTGCCTGAACCTGGAATACTAGAATTATAGGCATGTGCCACTGTGTCTAACTACTTTTAAACTTAGTTGAAATTATACTTTATGCAATTCTGCATCCTAATTCAATTGTGTTATATTTTTCTAGTCACTTAGAACTGTAATTTTTAATGCCTATAATATTTTACCATAATAAATCAACAACACCTTTGCCAATTCTTATGTTCAAATATAAAGTTGTTTCTTACTTTGTCATTATAAATAATTTTCATAAAATTAATCCAACAGTTGCACAGATGGCCCTGATTAAACTAAATGAGGTGTTCAACTAAACAAAAAAAAAAGTTGTGAATTTGGAAAGGTACTGGTGTGTGTGTGTGTGTGTGTGTGTGTGTGTGTTGATAGAATAAGAGGAGAAAAAGACAGGGCTTAGGGAAAGGGAAGCCAGGGTAAATTATATGCATGTATAAAACTGTCAAAGAATTAACTTAATAAAAATATTCAAAAGCATGAAAAGTAATTTAGTGTTCAGTGTACCATCTTTAAGATACCTGATCTGAAAGAAAAGACTGACCTTTTACAGTTTGGACTTAATTTCCCATTTCCTGTCTACCAAGGTAAAAGAGAAGCAGTTAGAACAGTTGGAAAATAAAAGACCAGTGAAGCTATAGAAGTCCACATCACTCCCTACTCCCTACATGTCTGTGAATCCGACTCTCTGAACCTCAGTGTTCTGCCTGCTAAATGCGAATAACATTTGAGCCATGTCTTCAGAGATGTACTTTAGAGCCAAAATCAGATAGCTACAGAGTGAAAATACAGGCAGTAAATGTGGAGTTGGCTTGCAAATTAAAAGTAGCTTCAGAAACTTCTGTTATTTCTATTATGTCACTGACTCCAAAAGCCTAAAATACTTTAAAAGCTTATTCTGTATCTGAACATGCTTAAGTTTTAGATCAGCTATTCTCAACCTGTAGGTTGTGACCCCTTTGGCAAATCTCTATCTCCAAAAATACTGACATTATGATTCATAATAGTAGCAAAATGACAGTTATGAAGTAGCAACAAAAATAATTTTATGGTTGGGGGTCACTACAACCTGAAGAACCGAATTAAAGGGTTGCAGCATTAGGGAGGTTGAGAACCACTGTTTTAGATTCTTCTAAAATGCATGCTTTGCCAAATGGGGTGATGGAAATATTTTGCAGGTAGGATGGAGATAACTCTTTGGGGACTTAGAGGCTGGACGGTTACATGGAGAACAGTGTTCTCCTCTGATGATACCCATGTCCTACTTCACTGTGGCTGTGACAGGCTAGATGGAAACTGGGGTACTGAAGACTACAGATGGAATGACGTCACTGGCAAGCTTACCTTAGCTAGGAGATGTTCTCGGATATTAGAGACATGCTCACTGTAGTCATAAAAACAGTGGTCGAAAAGAAAGGCTCAGAAGGAGAAAGTTAAGATGGGAACCATTTTGAAGTGGGTACTGGCGCTGAAGATGGAAGAAAGAAGACGTGGGCCAAGGAGAGTGGGCAGCCTCTACCGGCTGCAAAGGTAAGGAGATGGAACCTCCTCTGGGGCCTCCAAAATGAAATGCAGCCCTGCTGACACCTGGAATCCAGCCCAGAGACAGATGCCTGCATCTCCCAACCTGGAGAACTTAGGTTATAACCTAATAATAATAAATCTGTGATGCTTCAAACTGTGGGGCTCCTGGCAGAAAAATAAAACTGGTAAGCATCTTTTCGAGAAGCCCCAATTCTCTGTCTCAGGATTCAAGGACCACAGCCACTGCGGTACATGTTGTTCAGAGCTGAGTCAACACAAGCAATCCAATTTCCCGATCTAGATCAAATAAACAAAAGTGCCTCCTTCGAGGGCGCATTTAACCAATGATCTTATGGTTGGCAATGCAGTTCTCCCAAATGAAAACCAGATAGCAGCTGGAATACTGAAAACCATGTGGTTGCTGTGGACATTTTTCTGCTTACGGAGATTTACGTCACAGGAAAGGTCTAGGACTGTGAGTCTTTCCAATGCTAAGAGTTTGGTGACTGGGCTCGCCATCATGTTTTCTTACAAAAAGTTGCCATCCCTACGAGGCAGTGCATGTGAGACTGTGAAGGAGAAAGGAACCACCACAGTACAGCTGCTGGCTTTGTCTTCCCCATTCTCTTGCCTCATTATTGGTGAGGGGGAGAAGAAGAGTGAAAATCTTTGTGACTTTTAAAGTCTAAATGGAACATTAATGAGAAGGAAAAAAAATGGTGATTCAGTGCAGGAAATATCAGGGGTATAATTCAGTGATAGAGCACTTGCCTACCAGGGACAAAGTCCAGAGTTCAATCCCAGCATCACACACAAAAATGTAATAGCTGTCAATATGCTACTGTGTTAGTTGTTTTTAATATGCATTATCTCATATACTCCTGGAAAAAAAAAATCGACCCCTCCAAAGATAGAGCTTTTTTGTTTGTTTGTTTGTTTGTTTGTTTTTTAAAGGGAAGGCTTCAGAAAGTTAGTCAACTTATCTATATCATCTCACATCATCTAGATTTGAATTTAGGCCCTCTTACCTCTTCATTACACCACTCACCCCATTCTTCATTTGCTGGTTAGAAATGGATTCACTGTACAATTAAAGCAGTCCTAGTAATTCTCAACAGGAATGGTACCTTTCCAAGGCTGGCCACTGAGTCACCTCAACTCGGAAGAGCATCTCTGGCATTTGGGGAGTAGTGGCCACACAAGAGAAAACTACGCCACTACTATCCAAATGCCGGTGCTACTGAGAAAGAAAGATCTAGAGAGAATATTCTCTCATGGCTTCTCCAGAAGGACTGAGGATGGCATGGTAGTGAAACTAGAGCCAGAAGGAAGTAAAAGGGTGTGCCACACCGTCTGCTCACCTCTCATATCCAAGGATGGCATTATTCAGATCCTCATTCACTTGAATTAGCTCAACAGTTACATCTTCATTTTCCACTACGACCAGCAGGTCCATGATCCTCTCCTGCATCTCCCGACCCGTCTTGTAAAGTTTCTGTCAGAAAAAGGAGGTTTCTTCTTCCATACTAGGGATGCTCTTTAAAAACAACTGATACACCGGTCTACATGTACCTATGGCCACTTCCATGTTAACACCCAGGGACCATCAGATTTTTCAACTGTGGACAGTTCATCCTGACCATCAGAGAGCAGTGAAAGAGAATGGTATAATTTTTCTCTAAAACAACAATGTGGCACACTGAAACGCTGTATGGAAATTCTAGACCTGTTTAATAACAGAGCTATTTGGGAGTGGGAATCACTTGTTTTATAAATTTTAGTTTTCTCATTATAAATGAAAAATAACCACTTGTCACATCGACCTCCAGAGCTGGCATGAAAATCAAACAAGATGTGCGAGACTGGGAGCTCTGTAACTACAAAACATAAACATGAAATGCTGTTGTCATGATTAGTATGGTAGAGGTAGTTAAGAAGCATTTACGGCATGGGGGCATAATTTTACTTCCTGTTACATGTACTTAAGCCTTTAAAGTTTATAGCTACATCACATTCAATATAAACTGAACCAGGATTTAAAAACTCATCGTGGATAATGACCTTATTTGGACTACTTAAAATCACTGCCTTGAGCCAAGGCATTACCCCACAGCTAGCTTTTTCTCATAAGCATCATAGGCATCCATAGAACACTTAACCAACTCAGCAGCCTCAAGGCTTAGTCTGGGGAATCTACATTTTTCTTAACAAGCACACTAAAGCGTTTCTTAAGTACCCTGACATTTGAAATCTGCTGCCTTGCAACTGACTTCCTTCTAGCAAACGTCCAATAAACCCAAGGTGCATAGGCTGATATTAGCATTGTCTCCATCCATCTTGGCTACATTCTCCTGTGCATTAGCACAGCAGCAGGCAAAAATGCAAGGATGTCTCTGCTCTCACAGCCAGAGCATGATAACTTGCTTACACATCATGTAATTACACAATCTGACTTCTCAAGAAAGGTACACCAAAAAAATGTATGCTTCACTAAACCATTTAGAATTTCAAACAGTCTATTACAAGAATCCTGATAGGAAATTCAGAAATAAAGAAATCAAATTATTACTAACTGGCATTTAGACTCAGATGTAGAAGTCACCACCTCTGCAAAAACATAAAGATATTTAGAAAGCAAAACAAAATAAAAAGGAAAGGTGAGGGACTGGACAGAGGGGATAACAGGTGGTAGATGAGGCATTATACCCACAATGTCAAGCCAAATAAACTGTCTTATTTATTAATGACCTGATTGCTGTTCATGTACAGTACAACGTTTTGGTTTTTTTTTTTTAAGCATAAATAGTCTTATTTGTTAATGACCTGATTGCTGTTCCGATACAGTACAGGGGGGTCAAAGATTTTTTTAAATCCCCATATCTTAAATATTTTATGCTTTTAGGGCTATCTAGTCTGAGGCAACTTTTCAACTTTGCACTGTAACATGAAAAGAAGCCAGGAAAGGAAGTCCCAAAGTAGGCGTGGCCAGTGGTAGGCTGCAGGCAGAGAGATAATAAGACTTTGGACTCAGTAGACCCAAGGCAGCTCCAACACAGTCATAGGAAACAATGTGTTTGAAGATCTCCAGTGCCTAGTATATGGCAGAGTGTCAATAAATGCTTCATCATTGTTTGAGGAAGGGTCACTAAAAGACTTCCCAGATAATTAATACAATCTGTAACATTTGCACTATTGCTTGGGACCCAGTATCACCAAAAGAAAGACTCTATAGCATCTAACAGACTCCCCCTCTCCAACAATGAATGAAATACTTTTTTTTATTCTTGCTTCTGATGGTACAGAAAGTTTTCCTCTTGTTGCTCACAGAAAGCCTTGCTAGAACAAGGTCAAAATCAAGGAATACAATGGTGTTAGATGCCCAAGACAAAAATGTAGAAATTAATTGAAATGAATTTGCAGCCAGCATCAACAGCCTCAGTCATGTGAAGACCCCCACCCCCCCACCCCCTTTGCCCTTTGGAGAGACAGATGGAGAGGAAACATGAAAGGCGCACCACATCTCAGCGGGGCTACAAAGCAGAATGTGAAAAAAAATTCTTCAAAAGGCAGCCCACTCTGATCTTCACAATTGATGTCTGTCTCAGAGGAGGGCCAGCCCACCTGCAAACAACATAGATCAAGGATCAAGCACAGCAGACAAAAAAAAAAAAAAGGGTCTGGCTGCAGGGAGGGGGAAAGTGAGTGACAGTGGCTAGAGTATGTGTCCATCACAGAACGAGGAGGAATTTTCTTTCTACTGTAAAGGCAAACACAGGCTTCTAAGCTATAGTGCCTTCAACAATTCCAAAGGCTCTGGAGGACAACAAAGAACTCATTAAGAGCTTCCTTTTACCCAGCTGGCTCTTCTACTTCCATGGGACACTTAGGACAATTAAGAAAAGAGATCCCTTTACAGGTTCTGCACCAACTATAGTCAGCCCACATTTGCCAACAAGGCACGTGCTAAAACAAACAAAACAAACAAAAATACATAACAACAGCAAAAACAGAAAAAGAAAAAAAAAATGGCCAAATAGTCCTGTCAAAAAAGTAAAAACAGGAAATGATATGTGTTTGTGAAAATTTCCCTAGAAATGACATCTGTATGGCAATATCCCTATTATCTCCCCACAACACATTTCCTATGTCACAGCAACTCCCCACCCAGCCGGCAAGAGACACACAGCATGCCTCTATCTGTTCAAAAGGAAAAACTCTCTCACCCTAAAGCAGAACAAATTGTCAACATAACCCTCACAAACTCATTTTAAACTCTTCCACTCTATGGCCTCAACAATCTATTTCTTGAAGATGTTGGTCTTCAGCAACTTCTGTTCTAACTTCTTTTGTCCTGAGGTGTTAATTCTTCAGCAGAGCATTGATGCATATAACTCAACAGATATTTAATTAGCTCCTCTAGTAGAAAAAGCACGCACAGTAAACAACCATATGAAGTACTCTTGTTAGGCAGCTAGTTAAACATTAGCTGCCTTGAAGGTCAGTGAGGATGGATAGGTCCCTGGATCAGCTTAGTCCCGTGTTCCGGCTAACACTAATTCTGAGAAAGGGGGGTGTATCGCAATTGTCCCTCTTTGGAATTTGAAGTACTGGTAATTAATCACAAGAAACCTCTGTCCTAAATGACTTAGTGGTTGACAATGCCTTTTGATAAGGACAGCAGGAATTTCCCTTGCCTTAGCAAGGCCAGAACCTCCTGAGCAAGGAGAAAATCCTGTTATACAACTTCAGAGAACAGCCTGAAACCAAGATATGAAGGGAAACATGATATTCCTGAAGACATGTTAAGACCACGGAGGGAATAACTACCCCTTTAATGGCATACATTCTTTAGATACCGTTCCTCCTTTCTAACTCAGAAAGCTTTTTCTCCCTCTTTCCCATTTCCAACACCTGCCAGAATACAAAGGCTGCTTGCCCTGATTACTCTGGGCATTCTCACTCGGTCTGAACCCCCTCTACCCCCACCTCCCAAGCAGCTACTCAGAATTCCATTGCTGATCCTGCTTACTTTCCTGACCTCTAACTCAGAAAGCAGGACTTCCTTTCTCGGCTCCATCTCCCTCCTTCCAGCAGCTGCCAACACCTCCAGCTTGTTTGCCCTGCTGTGGGTTTCTCAAACTTCCGAGTAAGTTTTGAAATTCTTCTATCTACAAGACTAAGACCCTGCAAAAGGGACCCCCTGTTTCTCAATTACACTGTGGTGAATTTCAAAGCAAAGGCCTCAGTTACTGCCTTCAGGTTCCTTCCAAAAAAGTCAAAGAACTGGTTCAGGTTCATAGCGGAAAGGTAATAGTTTAGCCATCGGCAGCCAGTTCTGGGTCCCAAATGAGAAGTGAATTGGCACCAATAAATATTTGCTTGGGAGGGTAGTTTGTCTACCATGCCATCATTTGCTATATCCTGTGCACAAATCATCCCCTTTCTCACTAGGCAACCTCATCTCTAAAGGGAAGGAGACAGACCCCAAGACACTAGAAAAGTCTGTTCTGTTCAGTTTCTTACAAGTGGTAATAACAATGAGAGCGGCCAAAGGATAACTGTTTTTCATTCTTTTCTTTGCCTTTTTTTTTCTTCCAGATTTTTTTTCCCCTCAACTGGTTTACAAATTATCTTTCCAGGATCAAATTTTAGTTTCCCATGATCTTATATTTCTCCAGTAGGCTAATCCAAAGTGTTCTCTACTTACATACTTTCAAAATATGAGGTCCCCTTATTCTTCTCCTCTGTCCTACAGAGGCCAGGCAAAACAAGAAAAGAAAAACCACTAAGTATGGTAGCATATACCTGTGACTCTACTCAAGAGGCTGAGGCTGGAGGGCTAGGCCAGACTGGCGAGCACCACAATACCTTGTCTTAAAAATGGAAAAAGGAAGAAAAGGAAAAGGGGCATGCGAAGGGTGGGGGGTGGGGGTGGGGTTGCTCAGAAAGGGGAAGTACCAAGAAGAAAACTAGCTGTTCAGGGGAAGAGCAAAGTACCCAAAGCCAAGTGCACAATGCCAAAGAGGCAAATACAGTTCAGATACATTGCAATTCTTGCTTCCCTTGCCCAGATCAGACACATTTAAATCAGACGGATTGCTGCCTCTCAAATCCATACTCTATATCCGCAAAAGGAATGCAGTCTCCACCCAGCAAAGGTCTAAGTCCACAGAAAGACGGCAGTAAGGAGAGGAGGGGCAGCAGAGCTACCTTAGAGTCTCAGGAAGTAGAGGAGCGCTGTGAGTCAGCCCAGCTTCGTGATCTAATGCTTAACATGGACGGGAAGAACAGGGAGGGCCTTCCAGATATAAGGATAGGGAGAGCCAGTTCCAAACAAATGAAGTGTGAGGAGAAGCACAGAAAACAGGATCTCCTAATGCTAGCAAATAGTCACGGGCAATTTGTACATGCACGAAAGTCCCAACAGGGTTTGAGAGGAGACTTCTCCTATTTGCTGACCACTTTCCTTCTTTTTGTCTTCCAGATCCAAGGATCACACATACTACCCTCTTCTGTTTGTTGGCTGCATCATTAGGCCCTCAATGGCTACTGGTTTCTGATGGGGTTTAACAAACTGGGCGTACTGGTGTTGATGGGAGGAAGGGATGAAGGCATGGTCTTGATATTAGATGTGTCCACTTCTGCCAATGGTGCCAATGTGCTCACGACACCCTCTACACATAATTCCTTGCTGTTAGTTCTTCTCTCACTGGAATGCTCATCTTCTCTGAGGACCACCTGGACCAGTGGTCCCCAACATGTAGGTCGTGACCATTTGGGGGCACATACCAGATATCCTGGATATCAGATATTTACATTATGATTCATAATAGTAGCAAAATTACAGTTATGAAGTAGCGATGAAAATAATTTTATGGTTGGGGGTCACCACAATATGAGGAACTGTATTAAAAGGTTACAGTATTAGTAAAGTTGAGAAACCACTGAACTAGGCTCATGCTGAGCCTCCAGAATCTCCTGTAGTTTCTATGAAGGTGGCCAATCAGGAAGTAGAGCTTATTACCCATTGCCCAGGGTTCATGTGCTACTGGTCCCCACAGTTCAGACAGGTGTAAGAAAATTTGAAACAGTAAAAAATAAGAATCTAAAGAATCACTCTTTTCAGCCACAGTCAATCTTTGTTATACTTATCTTTAAACATAGGCTCCCAGTCATTTCTCTCCATAGATGATTACATCCAGTTCATTGTTTTAGATTAACCATAGAGGATGATTAGAATAAAGAAAGTTAATTAGATTAAAAAATATTTGGAAAAAGAAATTAAGAACAGCCTAAGTTATGGTGGTGCATGCCTTTAATCCCAGCACTTGGGAGGCAGAGGCAGGCAGATCTCTGTGAGTTTGAGGCCAGCCTGGTCTACAGAGTGAATTCCAGGATAGCCAGGGCTACACAGAGAAACCTGCCTAGAAAAACAACCCACTCCCACCCCCTCCACCCCCCGCTGGCCACAAAAAAAAAGAAGGAAGAAAAAAAAAAAGAGAAATTAAGCGGTGTTGTTCACACCAGATCGTTAATGTATTGCTTACAAAAAGCATAGGAAGAAAATTAAAGTTAAATGCTGTATTGTCTGTATATGATCTGTGTCAGAACTGAGCATGGGCTGGATTCTAATGCTGACTCATCACCTAAGTGTCCTTGCTATGCAGAGAAATACACAGCCCTGGGCTCTGGCATCAGAACAGCAACCAACAATCATACTTGAAAACCACTACACATCTACACCCACAGACTGAGACAAAAAGACTTTTGTTCCTAACGGAATAACATATAGAACTCAATTCACATACTTAAATGGAGCGTTTTGGTGTATATTTTTATTTAAGGCTTATTTGCCATGGATGGATGAGAACATGAGAGGAAAGTCATAAGTCACTTCAATTTAAGGCTTGGAACAGGCTTCAGAAGATCATGCGAAACTAGGAATATTGCTGTAACAATTGTTTAAAATTGCTATGTGCAACGTACCCTTTTATTCTAATATTTGTTTTTAAATTTTAATTGAACATACTTGTTAGCAACACAAGCTACAAATTTTATGTCTAAAAATGGGCCAATTGTATTTTTTTTAAGGGATTACTACACATGAACTCCAATGATTGATTTTTCTTTTATTCTCCTACACTAATAGGATGCCACTAATATTATTTTTATTAAATATCATGTAAGTGTTGCTGGAGGGCTTCTCTCCAGGCTCCACCAAGCCCTGCAGTCCCACAATCCACATATAAAATAATCACTCAGACGCTTATATTATGTATAAACTGTATGGCCATGGCAGGCTTCTTGTTAACTGTTCTTTTATCTTAAATTAACCCATTTCTATAAATCTATACCTTGCAACGTGGCTGGTGGCTTACCGGCGTCTTTACATGCTCCTTATCCTGGCGGTGGCTGCAGTGTCTCTCCCCTCTTCTTCCTGTTTCCCCAATTCTTCTCTCTCCTTGTCCCGCCTATACTTCCTGTCTGGTCACTGGCCATCAGTGTTTTATTTATATAGAGCGATATCCACAGCATGTAAGCTCTTCATTTCATACAAATAGCAAAAGTCCAATGAGAGTAAAGAACTCTAAGAATGCTGAGCAAAATGATGCAATGCTCCTAAATAAAATATGCCTACATTGGTGATTGAAATTAACGGTTTGAGCCAAGTGTAGTGTAACCTCAGCATTTAGAAGGCTGAGGCAGGAGGATTGCCATAAGTTTGGCAGGCTGGGCTTCACAGCAAATACAAAGATAGCTTGGAATATAGAGTAAGACCCTGGTTGTTTTTTTAAAATTATTTGTTGCTCTAAGTTATATTATTCTTATGTTTCACTTTATATATTTAGCAAGCAGAAATTCTTTGGTCTAATAAATTTGCAGATGTTGGATTAAGTGGCTTTTTTAAAATGTCATAATAGCTGGGCAGTGGTGGTGCACGCCTTTAATCCCAGCACTTGGGAGGCAGAGCCAAAGTCATAATATGTCATAACTTTATAAATTTTTAAAAGGATAAAAATAGGTTATTTTTGAAGCAGGGTCTCACTGTATAGCCTTGGCTGGCTAGAAATTCACTCTGTTGACCAGGCTGACTTTCAACTACAGAGATCCACCTGTCTCTACCTCCCAAGTGCTGGGGTTAAAAGGCATGCACCACTAAGCCAGACAAAGCTTGCTTTGCTAACTTCCATCTATATATCATTTTAAAAAAATCATTTATACCAAACAAAAGGTTTTTTAAGTTGTCTTCTAAAATTTGGTCTTTCCTAGAATTAATGCCACCAGAAGGCTCTTTTAAAATTGGATATGGCTATATAGCTTCTCAGTTTCTATGCTCATTTTATTTTTTGAGACTAGGTCTCTTACTCTATGGCCCAGGCTGATCTTAAACTCACTACACAGACCCTACTGGTCCCAAATTGAGATATTTCTGCCTCAGCTGACAAAATGCTGGGTTCATAGGCTTGCAGCCACGCGTGACCAGTTTATATGCTTTTAGTGATTCTTTCTGGAAATCTGATTAAGCTCCCTTCAGGGCATAACATGATGTCCCCAGTGAAACAGAGAAGAGATCTATCTCATCTAGAACTTGATGCTCCCAAAATGGGAGTTGAAATCATCTTATAGTTATTCACCTGGCAGATAGCATAAGCTCATGTCCATTAATGGGGGGAGGCATGTTTTAAAAGGTGTACATGAGGTCCTAGTGGTCTCTACTAAGATATAGAGAGATGATCTATGGAGATTCATGTTTAATTTTTATAAAAATATCTAAGTGAATGTGTGGAAGATTTATTTTCTTTAAAACGTGTGTGTGTGTGTGTGTGTGTGTGTGTGTGTGTGTGTGTGTGTGTGTGTGTGTGTAAAATGTTTCTAGGTGAGAACCATGATTGGGACAGATAGTCTTTTTTCCTACTGCTGACAATATCGAGGAAGACAGTGGAAAGCCTATAATCCAGAAGATCAGCCACCACTGTATTACAGTCAGCATCATCCCATGCAAAATACTCAAATGCTGAAAACCAGTACCAACCACATCCTGCAGCCTTGAAATTCTCTCGGCATGGGTCAGCAGACAATGCCCAATAGCTGGCAGAGAGCCTCTCATAGGATATGAGAGGTAATAAACAGAAGAATATGTAAATAAGAGTCCACACTACAGATAGAAAGGCAGCTTTAAAAGTGAAACAGAGGAGCAAACAACCACAACAAAAAATCAGCACTGCTATAAAAATCCACACAGGGTTTTAAACAAAAAGGTAATAACTAAAATAGTGCATTTAGTGGGAAGCTGATTAGGGAAACTGCTACATAAGTTTTCAAGAAACATTACATCAAATACAGAATTTTTACCAAGAACCATAGCTCAAACAAATGAAGAAAAGTTTAAAATAAGAGAAATAATAAAAATCCATCTGGAAATCTCATTGTCTAAAACACTGTGTAAGACTAGAAAGAATGGAAGATAGATGAAATATCTTTGGTAAAAACTAAATAGTTCCTAGAATCAAAAATACACCTAAGGCTGATAAGGACCTAGAAACTATCAAGCAGGATAATAAGGGAATTATACATGTATGCACATACACAGACATCTATTCACAGCAGAACAAAATTATTAAAGGGAAGAGAAGCCACAAAATAACTAATCAATTATGAAACAAGTGAGGAGGAATCAGAGCTTGAAGAATATTCTCATCAACATCATAGGATTCAGGAGAACGATGGAACATCTCCTTCCAAGGACTCATGGGAAAGAATGCTATGCTTAGAATCTATCCAGCTAAATTAACTGGCATTTAGCATGGAACAAAAAAATTTTCTAGGACTTGCAAGTACTCGAAGTTTACTCCTAGGAGGAGAGTATGCTTCAGTAGAAGAAAGGTAACACCACCACAGAAAATGAGGAGTGGGGATCTGAGAAGAGGAAAAACACCAGGAGGTTCTTAACTTTCAGGAAAGACTTAGGAACTGACTTTTTACCCCGACTGCCTCTTAAACCAATAAGGATTAAATGGAATTCTATATCTGATTGTTTCATTTTGTTATATAAGAGTCTTGCCATGTTGCTCAGGTAGTCTTGAACTCCTGGGCTCAAGAGATCCTCCGCCTCAGCCTCCCAAGTACTAGTATTACATACATGAACCATTGCGCCTTAGTACAACTAATAAATACTAAAAATTAAAATTGATAATTAAAAAAGACAGTAGAGGGGAGGTAAACATACGTAGGCACATTAGTAGAAAAAAACTGTGGGATAACCATGCAGCCACTCATGTGGGTTCAGGTACTAAATGACTCTGCTCCTCCACAGCTAAGTACTCTTTATATCCACATTTTCACTTAAAATTGTGTCTTCCCCACTCACGATCATACCACAGACTGACATATTTTTATCTAGGCACTTGTAATACTTTACTATCTTGTTTACAAACCAACCTAGCCAAGGCCTAGGACAGCCCCTTCATTTCTACACCCCTAACCACAACACAACCACTCAGAGTTTGCTGAGCAGATGGACATAAGGCAATTTTACATACTTCAAATGTAAGTCTGGATTGCATAGGACCGAGCTATAAATTACATTAAATTATTTTTTATAAAAGGGCTAGGGTTGATCATGTCTGTTACTACTGCATTTCTGACAAAATGATTACTGTATCTTTTCATTAAGTTTAGAAATCAAAGGAATCCAAGATGTAAGGGGAGGGGCCATTAGATGCTATTAACAAGCCTTCCATCTCCAAAGTTCAAAGTTCCTCAGAAAATGACTTTTCGGAACTCATTGCTTGTTTGCCCCTGGCCTCATACCTGCAGGAGCTCTATGTCTTCGTGGTTTTCAGACCCAGGAATGTTCTCCATCAATATGGCAGTCATCACTTTCACATTCATTTTCACCATGTCCAGTTCACTATGCAGTTTCCCGATCTGCAGAGAGCAATGTGACCTCCAGTCATTAAGTGTGACACACAGACAGTCAGCTTTCTTGCTTCCTGCCCACAGGACAAACGCTGGTGATCAAATGCCTTTGACAATGTAATGTTTTCAAACATACAAAGGTTTACCTCAGCTTATGTATAATTATTTTACAAATTATACCCTGTTGTTTCCTGAATAGACTTGGCATTTCTTACATGAAATCCGCAGATATGCCTCAGGAAAGTTACTGATGATGAAACTAAATGATCTGAACCAATATGGATAAGTAGGAAATACCTAGTAACAGAAGTTAATAGGAACCAGGAAAAAAATAAGAGATGTCATCACGTATTATCCTGAGTTTCTGGCAAACAATCAGAAAAGAAAAAGACAAGAAAAGGAGGTATAGTTTTAAAGTTATCATGGTATTACAGGAGGAAAGATAAAAGGAGAAACATTTTTTAAATGGTTTAAATTCTAAAAGGAAGTAATCACGTGGCTTTTTAATATGAGAAACAGTGAACAATATTAATATGAAACCTTCAAATTAATATAAAGTCTTCAACAATAGGTATTTAATACAAAGATATAAATGAGCATCATAAATAATTGTACTCATCTAAATCTCTTATAAACGGAAACTAAGGAGAAAATACAACTCATTTGGTACAATTAACATAGGTAATAAGACAACCAGCTACTGGGCTCTGTGAACTGAAAAGAAACAAGAGTCAGTCGGTGGACCCCAGACCTACTCCACAGCCTCTACTGGTCAACATTCTTTTTTTATAAAAAAATTATTTATTTACTTATTTTTCTTTTCCCTTTTTATTATTAAGAAATTTTCGCCGGGCGGTGGTGGCGCACGCCTTTAATCCCAGCACTCGGGAGGCAGAGCCAGGCGGATCTCTGTGAGTTCGAGGCCAGCCTGGGCTACCAAGTGAGCTCCAGGAAAGGCGCAAAGCTACACAAGAGAAACCCTGTCTCGAAAAACCAAAAAAAAAAAAAAAAAAAAAAAAAAAAAGAAATTTTCTATTCATTTTTCCCCACTCCACCCCCTATTCCACCTCCTCCAAGGCAAGGTCTTCCATAGAGAGTCAGCAGAGCCTGGGACATTCAGTTGAGGTACGTCCAAGCCCCTCCCTCCTGTACCAAGGCTGTGCAAGGCATTTATTTATTTGTTTGTTTGTTTATTTGTTTATTCATTCATTTGTTCATTCATTCATTCATCTACTTAGCTATTATTTATTTATTTATTTATTTATTTATTTATTTAGTGTGTGTGTATGTGTTTACATAGTAGGAGGACCCCTTTTGGGAGCTGGTTCTTTCCATCTACGACATGGGTTGCAGGCATTCAACTGAATTCATCAGGCTTGGTGGAAGGCAACTTTACCTGCCAAGCCATCTCACTGGCCCCCAAGCACGATTTTTAAATGTGTGAACACAGAATTCAGACAAACTCACTGGGCTAATTCTGCATAGAAATAAAGCATGATGACACAGCTTTTCTAAGTGGCAGTCCCTCACCCCACAGTAAAAGAAGGGGATACGTAGGCATGCAGCCTATGCCTCCCACGCAAGGAGATTATCAAGAATTGTAGGCTAGCGTGGGATACATAGTGAGTTTCAGGCCAGAAGTAGCCACACAGAGGATACCTCATCTCAGAAAGCAAAATATAGATGTTACTTAATGGAGGGTTGTGTTTCATGGCATTTTCACTTCATAATGTTCTTAAGAAAACTCAAACTGTCAGTATGATGCTTCGAAAAAGACATGAATAAATACAGTTGTCAGTGTTGTTACCTGTTCTGGGACTAATGAAATAGTCGGGTTCTTGGGAGCAATTATAGAAGAAAGAGCAGGTGCAGTAGGGACAGGTGTTGGTCGTTTTGGTGAGAGCTGGGCAGCCTATCGATATAAAATAAGCAAGCATTAAGACATGAATTAACAAAGCAACCTCAAGCCTGGCTCTCAGTCAACTGACTCAGGCACTCTCATAAAAAGTCCGGAGTAGTTGGTGTTAGCTCAAAGTTCATCATTGGGCACAACTCGTCCAATATTTGGAGAAGAGCTCTACACAAATGGCATGCTGTGACATAGGAAGTATTCATAAATTAGGCTAATTAACAAAATGACTAGTTGATAAAGTCCTCTTGGTTTTCACCAAGGCACCATATGATGAACTGCCATGAGAAATTATCATTGTCCATTTTCTGTGTTGTTAAAAATGGCAAACCAACTCATGGGAAGTCTTTTTAACCCCTACAGCTGCTAAGGCTTCTCCTCCATCAAGGAATAGCTCCCCGGATCAGGCCTGATCTGTCCCTGTGAGTGGACAGCTACAGTGGCCTATCATGAGCATGATGTTCTAGGTCTATGCTTCTCAACATCAGTGTGAGTAGAAACACCGAGAACCTTCTCAGAAGGAAGATTCCAGTATGGTATACACACTACAGTCAACAAACTAAGCCTCAAATCATACTGTAAGTGGTGAAGCCTAAACCCAGGTTATTTTATGAGATGCAGACATATCCTAATAAATTCATCTTTCTACTAAGCTGCCTGAACTGGCATTATCCCTTTCAATATGAAAAGACCCAAGCAACATATATTACTCTACATGCATCAAAGAAAGGCCTCCTACCTCCTGCCTTGTCTCAGCCTCTGCAGCCGAAGGTGGGAATTGAACCCCTTTCTTCAACAGGTCAAGGTACACTTCTTTCACTTCACTTACATCCACACCTCCTGGGAAGCCCTGTGACCAAGTCTAAATCCAAGAGATAGAAAGTTCCAGAGTGAAAAAAAAGCAAAAAAAAAAAAAAAAAAAAAAAAAAAAAAACTTCTTAAAGCTTATTATGGAAAATGAGTAATTGAAAATTATGTACTCTATTCAGAAAGAAAAAGCTAGTTTTGAATATTGTGGACAGAATGGCCCTTTTCAAAGGGCAGAATGGCCATTTTTGCAGGCTAGGATAATAATATAAAGTGTTTTGAATCATCAGACTCCCATGCTTCAATATCTTTGTCAAGCACTGGGATTGATACTATTAATCATCTACCGCTGCCCTAAATCTAAAATGTAAACATTCTAAAATCCTATCAGTAGCTTTCCTGCCAAACAACCCTAGAACATAATTTCTTTATCTGCAGAATGAATATACACATCATTACCTTCCCATGTGACATGGATATGGTAGAAACTGAAAAAGAAGCAGGGAAATGACCACCAGTTCTTCAGCAGAAGGACACTATTGAATGTCAGGAAATCTTACTCCACAGAAGCCTTAACACATGTAGCTGGGATGTAGCTCCCTCAGTAGAGATCTTGCTTAGGATGCATATATTACTGGGCATCCTCATTACTGCATAAACTGGGTACTTGGTAGGTGGATGCTGTTGAATGTTCTGTATGTGATGGGATGTTCTGTGTTGCTCTGATTGGTTGATAAATAAAAAGCTAATCGGCCAGTAGCCAGGCAGGAATGATAGGCGGGATACGCAGACAAGGAGAATTCTCAGAAGAGGAAAGCTGAGTCAGGAGACGCCAACCTTCCATCCAGGGAGAAGCATGTAATGGCACACAGGTAAAACCATAGAACACATGACAACATGACATATAGATTAACAGAAATGGGCTGAGTTTAAGTGCAAGAGTTAGTCAGTAGTTAGCCTGAGCTAATGGCTGAGCAGTTTAAATTAATATAAGCCTCTGTGTGTTTTCTTGGGTCTGAGCAGCTGTGGACCAGGCAAGACACATGAAAACTTCAGCTACAGGTAGAGGCAGGAATATCAGAAGTTCAAGATCATCCTTGGCTACATAGAGAGTTAGAGGCCAGCCTGGGCTAGAGAGAGACTATGTCACACACACACACACACACACAGAGAGAGAGAGAGAGAGAGAGAGAGAGAGAGAGAGAGAGAGAGAGAGAGAGAGAGAGAGAGAAGAAAAAGTGCTTTATGCTTTAATCCTAGGTAAACAAAGGATCATTTGCATCATTATCTCTCTATACTTAGAAATTTACCATTCTGTGATATAAATCAACAGACTTACCTTAATAAAATTCAAGATTCTGTTCTGAATGTCCAGCGGCAAGGTGTATCTGGGATTCAGCAGCTTAACTAGAGTATCTTTAATGAACTCCTTCTTCACAATCAGAGACTGGAAACTTGGACCACAGTTCTGCATACACATGTCAATCAGCTGAATTAAAGAGCAAAGTCCAATGTTACAGCTCTCTGGAAGAATCACTTGTGAATTTAAGACCAAACAAATGTTACCAAAGGATGACTTCTGCTAGCGTTCTAATTAACAAACACTGTCTGCTTCTTAAACTACTAAACTATATGATGAAATGTTAGGTTCAAATATTATGAGGAAGAAGAAGCAGAATGAAACTACCCAGAGGCTAGAACTGATGAGGAGTCAGGATACAAACAGAGCACTCAGCAGCATGTGGTAGCTGATGCCACGTGCTATATGCAACGTCAAGCAAAACATACGTGCTATGCTAGATGATGTAACATTTCTGCAGGTTATCTAGGGTCAGCCTGGTACCTCCTGGTGTCCCAGCTCTGTTAACAATGACACACCCTTTCACTCTTAAATGTTTTGGTTTGGAAAATAAATTGCAGCCTGTCTAGCAATAGACCTTGATAGGCAAGTGTGATTATTGAGAGTCAGGTGAATGTGTGTGAGTTGTAGATAAGGCTGGTGCCAAGCTGGGCACTGAAAAATGACCAAGGAAAACAGAAAGGAATATATAGCTGTATTGTTGATGGATGAATGCTGCTCTGGTTTGCATCTGGAATGCTCCACAGGCCCCTATGTTAAAATCTTGCTGCTATTTGCAGGTAGCAGAAACTTTAAAAATGGTGCTAGTGGGATGTTCTGGGTTGTGGCAGGGATAACCTCAAAGGGGACTGTGGAACTATGATCTCTGTTTTTCTTTCTAACCTTCATGCTATAAGATGAGGGCTTTAGCTCTGCCACAAATCTCTACCATGGCATGCTGACTAGCCACAGGCCACCCGATCATAAATGTCTGAAACCACAAGCCACACTGAACCTTCCTTAAAAGCTACCTTAGGTAGATAGTACTTCCAGAGATTCCTGGAAAGATGACTAATGCAAATCATGTGGAAAAAACATAAAGGTGTCAACATGTATGAATTGTCACATGGGAGATTTGTACTCTGCTTTGTCTCTCATAGTGGCTTCTTGATGTAGGCAAATTGAAAACATTGGAAGGGTACCACGGACCAAGTCTGTGAGGGCATCGTCTAGACTGTACAGATATCGGTCTGGCAGGATAGAGTCGAGACATTATCCAGGAGTCCCTGAAGGGAATTTGTTAGTCAACATCATATATGAAAAGTTACTGTCTGGGTAGGTATCAGCAGTACTCTACAGAAGGAAATTGAAAGGTGGAAAAACCTGGAGTGATAGGGTGATCTGGTAGGCACTCACTGGTACAGACCCAATACAGAAAAAGATGAAACCAGGATGGTGTGGGTTCACCAGAAAGAATGGATTCTGAAGGAAGACCTTGGAATATGTATTTATTGAAGCAAGAAAACTGAAGACTTTCACTCTGCCTGGTACCTTCCATGGAAAGATGCAGGTGGATGGGGTGATATGTCTGGGGACTCTAGGGGTAAAGTTGGTGGGGCAAAATTTAGTTATTTTAGGTTTGAAAGGAAAATATTCAAATATGTTTAGCAGAGAACTCTACATCTACAGCAGCAGGTCAGGAGAGTGAAGGGGCCCAATGGAATCATCAAGGCCACCAAGGAGGAGCAAAGAGGAGGGATACTTTGAATAAAACAACACAGGCACAAATCTGGCTAATAAAGAATGAGCTGGTATGGAAAAACTGCACGCAGAAAGCTGATTTCTAAAACTAATCTAAAGATGAAATTAAATCTCCACGCCACTTTTAGTTTGTGAGACCAAAGAGACTATGCCCCAACCAGGAAATTGTCATTAGAAAAGCGGCCCTGGCACCTGACTTCCCAACATGTGCTGCATTTTGAGTGTCCTCTCATGCAATACAAAAAGTAACAGCAGGTACAAAAGCTATACTTTGAAAGCAACGAGGCCATGGGAGCAATCAGAAAATATTGAAGCTGGGTACACGAAGCTACTGAAACACCAAAAGTAAAGGGAGAGAGAAGCAGAACCCACACCAAAGTGAGATGACTGTGTCCTGATGTAAGCTGGCTAGACAGAATTGGAAAGGCGAAGTGGAAATGATGCCGAGCTTGATCAACTCTTCAAGCGAGTTTTTCATGGGTGAGATGCTGAAGACAAGTGCCTCTATTCCATCTGAGTTAACGGAAATACTTATCCAACTGCTCGTGCAGACTTGGATAAGATATCAAGCTTCTGTGTCTCCCTTTCACTTACAGTAAAGTAAATGATGAATTTCTTGTTCAATAGTGCCCAAACCAATTTTTATCTTTGGCCTATTAATACTTTGTGGTAATGGGTAACATTCTTGGAAGGTACACCCACAAAAATCAGAGTCAACACACAGTCCTGAGAGTGTTAATATCCAGAGATTGTCAATCATGCCCTTTGTGGTTTCCTGCCGGAATCAAGAATGTCAGGGCTCATTATTTCTATATCATTTCCTCCATTATGTCTCTAGTCCTCACCCCCCAGCTCACTTGGATTCCAAAACATACTAAACAAATTTATATGAGTTTCTTAACATAGTTTGCTATCTAATTCTGGTGAAAATGTCCTCAGATAACCTGTCTTTGGAAGCAGGATAAGTAGGAATCCATAATCTGAAGTGGGAGAGAGAACTGCAGGAACCACGCAACCAAGAAAAGCAGAAGTGAATGACTCAACACTTGACCCATCTATTTTTGTGCTTAGTGAGCAAGTCACTTGTGTGAACTTGTGGCAATTCTGTGTGCATAATGGGCATTGTCCTCTTTCTAGGAGCTTGCTGTATGAAACGCCATCTACTCTGAGAGGAAGACACATAGCAGGACCTCAGCAAATGGTAACCACTGAGACCACTGTGTCTATGGAGAATGTTCTAGCATGACAGAATGTGCTTATCAGCAAAAAAACAATAAAACAAACAAACAAACAAAAAACTTCACAGACAGCTAGAAGAAAAAGCACCATTTCACAGTTTTGCTTCTCACTATAGGTATCTAAACCAGGTACAGCAACGATACTAGATTTCAGGTCCATCAGAGCTCTATCTGGACCACCAACAGTGATCACATCAAGGCAGGGCTACTCTATCCTACTAGCTATATCTAGGAGAAAGCTGTCTTCTCACCCTTTTCTCATGTGATAAACCACTGGATGGACCTTTACATATCTCTTGAAATCGCTCTAACCCTTTTTTAGTGTATGCTCCGTAAAGGACTATTACATTTCTTGACTCTCAGGAACTTGTTCAACCACCTTGCATTGGACAATGACAGTAGCATTTGCTGAGGTTAGTCACAGTTGACTCATTCTAGAAAGGGCTCTCTAGCTTAGGCAAGCAAGCTTAGAACCAACACTGAATGAAAGACAAAGCAGAGCTATTGACTCCTTGGGCTGGTAGGACCCATGTCTAGAATGCACAAGGGCATTCTATCCACAGCATTGCAAAAGAAAAGCACAAAAGCTACTGGCTTCTTGCTAAAACTCTGCGGTGAGTGCTGGTAGAAAATCACAGTAGAGTCAGATTGTGTCAAAGACCCAACCAAGGGGAACAAGTCCATGGAGGACTCAAAATGACAGGCAATATTAAAAACATTCATAATTGACATAATTGGCTCTCATCACTTCACAGAAATAAAATAGAAAGTTCACACATGGGATGACTTTTTAAATAGTCTATTGGTAAACTTACAGTCACCTTTGATAGACATTGGGTAATTCTTTCTGTGACTAATTTCTCCCACAATTCAATTTTGCCTAAGAGAATACTGAACCCAGTGCGGAGGCCTTGAGATAACTACGAAAGACAATAAATAAGAATCTGGCTTATTTTGTTTAATCCAATATAGCTTATGGGAATGGAGAAAGGAGAAAAGGTGGTACAATGGAATTCATGTGACATGAAATAAGAGGGGCTACTGGTAGAGAAAGGGTCTATCAAGAAGGTAATGATGAAGGCGGGGCAGAAGGAGAGATAGACGAATAATAATAATGCTTAGTGACAAATATGTATAAAAATGACATAAGGAAATCCATTGCTTTGTATGCCAACTTAAAAATTAATTAAGGGAGTCTGGAGAGATGGCTTAGTGCTTAAAAGCACGTGGTGCTTTTTCCAGAGGATCCAAGTTCAGTTCCCAGTCCTTATGCTAAGCAGCTCACAAGTGCCTGTAAGGCCAGCTCCAGGGGTCTGACGCCTGCTTCCAGCTTCTGAATGCACTTACAAACATGTGGCATACACTCACAGACACAGACACATAAATAAAAATAAACCTTTAAAATAAACTAAGGAAAAGAAAGAAATGCAAGAAAAAGCAGGCATCTTCCTTGACCTTAATGAACTTGGATGCTAACAATGACGTTGAATTCTGACCCCTAACCTTTGACTTTCTTCTTTACGTTAGCATGGGTTTTAGACTCTCTGGTTTTCATACGCTGGTGGGGAATCTCAAGGCAGATTAGCTATAGTTAAGGTGGCATGTAATAAAAAAGAAGTAGTTAGCCGGAGTAAAGCTTCAAAGGCTAGACTAATAGAAAGGGGGACGGGAAACCCAAAGAGAAATGGAAGATCCATGGAACAACATTCTACTGAACCCATCTTCCTCCTCTGAGGGGCCCTGTCCATTCAAAGTGAAGATGGATAACACAGACGTGGAGATATCTAACCACTGGAACATCAAGGAGGCAGTATACAAAACTAACAGAGGCAAACCACTAAAGAGGGTCAACAACTGTGAGACGGCAAAGCGGTACCCACGTGGAAATGCAGAAGGTGGTACTCATTCATCCCCCCTGCCTTTATCTTTCTCACTCAATTCTCTTAACCTTCTGCACTCATGATATACTCTATTTTAGTGCTCTAGTTTAGATATTTCATTTTAGTGCTGTCTATACTCCTTTCTACAAAGGTCTAAAAATACCTTCAATTAGGTGCCAAGTCTTCCTGAATAGTAGAGGAAATGGGATGAAGTTTGGGGGAAGGGAGGCAGGGGACTTAATTCATTCTATGCTGGATAGAGTTGTGTGTCTGACTCTGTACTATGCACGCAGGAAGGTGCTGAGGACACAGAGGAAATACATGAGAGCTTTGATTCACTCTAAGAAGAAAAGTGGTATGAGCAAAGGGCATGGGATTTAG
This sequence comes from Peromyscus leucopus, assembly GCF_004664715.2. NCBI lineage: Eukaryota > Metazoa > Chordata > Mammalia > Rodentia > Cricetidae > Peromyscus > Peromyscus leucopus. The sequence continues at coordinate 74,265,499 of NC_051086.1, forward strand.
GCTCTTAGGACTGGGTTCAAATTCCACACATGCTACTAATAGCAAGCTAATCTTAGTATAGTCACTGAACATCCTTTATCTGTTTCATTATCTGTGCAATGGAATAAGATGATCACCTCTACTGGTGGTAAGAGCATCAGTCATATATCAGGCATTTCCATACTAGCCCTGACGCCTTGGCATTTCTACAAAAGCATTTTATTCCTTTCTCAATAGTTCACATCATTCTGTGGGTCTTCCTGAGCTGGCTGCTATGAGTTAGAGACAGAGGAGAGCCCAAAATCCAGGAAGGAGGAAAATGCCTCTAAAACTACAGTCAGATCACAACTGAAGGGTTTGTTCTGTATTTGTAGCATGGATACCATTTATTAATTTCTTTTCATTTAGTCAGTCTCCAAGTATTCCATGTGAACCTACAAAGTTGGAACTATACCCACATCTGCCTCATAGCCTTCTGGTAAACACTGCCATTACTCCTAAAAACAGTGTGATGTTGGCTATACTTAGGTGTGGTCTAACTTCCAGAAGAAATAAAGATGACATACAGCTCATTTCCAAAGTGAAAAGGGCAACTCACCAATGTGACTAAAGAGGCATATGGTCAAAACTAGGGGGAAATTGGGAATATTTTAATAAGAGCTCACATCTGTATCACAGAAGAAACAGTGCACAGGAGAGCTGCATAGAGTGACAGAGAATGTTCTACAAATTACATCATCTGAAGAACCTTGTTGAAACTTCAGAGGCTGCTAGTGCCTCAGGAGTCTACAGTGGTGCTGAAGAGAAGTAGGAAGCTGCCAGGGAGCCACCTTTCACAACTTCAGTTTTCTTCTTCTTCAAACGTGGCCAGCAAATACAAACACACACTCATTGATCCATTTATCATCTACTAGTTTTTAATCACAAGTTCTAAGATCTTGATAGGGAAAAACTAATTCTGTGGGAATGTTTTCTTTCTACAAAATTAGATGGCACTGTAGTCAACTGAACTCCCTTCCGCTGCTCTCAAGTGGATGAGGAGTCTTAAGTCACACAGTCCAAATCTTATTATTACCCAGTGGTCATCTCTTAGACTATGATTATATTTTTTTTAACTCATTGAAAATGTTAATTCTAGGCGAGGAAAACCCCACAATCTCAACTATAACATTAAAAGTACTTACTGACAAGGAAAGTTGTATTTCTTTGTGGTTGTAGTTTTTGGAAATCCTTTTCTTCAAAGCTTTTACTGCATCTTTTGGCCTATGGTAATAAATACACTGAAATCATCAATTTGGATGTAGAAGCAGTTTCCATGAAAGCAATATGCAATATGGAAATAGGAATGGCATAAGAATAAAGACTGATGCTTGATTCTGCTGTCACCTTAGGTGGGCCACTTAACTTACCACATCTGAGTGTCCTTATGAAATAGATAGATCACACCACCTGTCCCCAACCCCCCACCGTGAGATGCAACAAAGATATTTACGTAAGTGTATTACATAGAAAACACTGATCATGAAATGTGTGCACATCAGTTTCTATCAAGGTTCAAAATCAGGCTACAGGAGATGTAACCCTAAAACAACAAAAGAAAAGTGTTCCCTTTAAGATTCTTAGCATTTCCTGACTTATCCTATTGGTAAGGGGATATAGGAGTTACAGCAGTTTACTAATTCCAATCTGCTATAACTTTATGCTAGGAAGATCTGCAAGCAGAGAGTCAAAATTCACATTGTTAGATTTCCCTTTTGCATGATCAATGAAGAGATTGATAACAGTAATGAAAAAGGTTCACAGAAGACCTAAACACAACAGAGGGCATATAATACTCTAACTGTGATCTGGGGAGATGCTCAGTGGGTAGAGCATTTGCTGTGTAAAGCTTGAGGACCTGAGTCAGGATCCCCAGGCCCAGGTAAATCTATGGTGGATAGATTACAGCCTGCCTGGTCATTCGCATGCTTGCTTAGAAGGTAGAGAGGGATGCTTGGGATAAGCTGGCTAGTCGACTGATCTTATTGCAGAGTTCTATGATCAGCTGAGAAACCTTGACTCAACCAATGAGAAGGAGAGCAGTTGAGGAAGATCCTTGAGGTCAGCCTCAGGCCTTCACACTAAAATGTACTCACCCACATGTGAATACACATGCATTCACGCATACCACATACAGAGACATATTTCAAAAAAAAATCTGTAAATTCTTAGACCTGTCAACCATAGGCACTTGCCTTTAATATATAACCAATAATTATGTTGCCATGCTTTCTTCATTATCACAAACTAGACTAACTCTTTTTCTATCAATTATCCCTTAAAAATTTCAACAAAAATGAACAAGTTTCGCCTTTGATCATAACCTATAGTTGATTAAATTCAAAGAAGTTGTCCTTGTTAAAGACTTTTTCTTTCTTTCTCTTTCTTTTTAATGACTTCCAGCTTAGATAGTGTATCAACACACAGCACATCTTGTACGAGTACAGTATGAACAGGGGTGAGCTGGCATGATGAAGGATAAGCGCTGTCCCCTGACAGGGAAAGAAAAGACTGTTCATTTGTTTCCTGAATAATCAAGAGAGTTGGTCACCACCGGCCTGGACACCACCAGAAGCCACCCAGCTCCCAGCTTCGGGATAATGTTTTTGTTACATAAAATACCGGCAATCAGAGTGCAAGAAAGCTCTAAAGGAAGAAACAATTTCTCTCTCTCTCTCTCTCTCTCTCTTTTTAAAATCTTTTTAAAACAGAGAATTTGAGCAAGACAAAGACAAAACGTAAAACTAGTAAAGAAAAGGCAAAGGAGGGGACAAGGTCTAATGAACTCTTGGGTACTCCGCATGCTGGAGCAAGGAGTCCCCAGTGTCAGCCCGCTGTCTTCATGAGGTAGGATGTGCCTGAAGGACAGCAAAATGTCATTTCAAAAAAAAAAAAAAAAAAAAAAAACAAAACACCGGAAAGGTGGGCCAGGGAGAACACGCCGCAGTTCGGATGTATCTTCTCAGGGCACAAAGGCGCAGACATCATCATGAACTTACCCATCCTGCGTGGTGTTAATTATGTCACAGATGTGCATGAACTGGCCCCAGTCTTCAGTCTGAACTCCAGCAAATGTAGCCTTTTCTGCAAAGATAAAGCTGCTTGTGTTAAGTCTGAGCCACCACAGAATAAAACATATCTTGTCTCCTTGAAATATTCTGCCTGGTGCACTAACAAGTACCATGAAGTCTCTGCTACCAAAGGGTAAAGTGATTTTCCCCCTCCTAAACCATTCCCAGTTACCCAGGAATCAATCAGAAGTCAAGTTCTGAGGGCTGCTGTTGCAACAGTAATGAGTGAGCCATTAAGAAAGCCTACAACAGCTGGCCATAGGGCCAAAACAGACCAGTTAAATCTCTATCCTCCAGGCTCTTTCAGAAGACAGAATTTCAGATCTGTGGCATCCTGTGTAGTCACGGGCAAGGTGGACTACACATTGAAGGGACTCTAGCCAACCTAGGCCTGCCTTGCCAGTCTTGCCCTCCTCCCTCATTCCCTCTATCTTGCTAGAAACCACTAGACTACATTCCTAAAGCTAGCCACCAAGGTCTATTCCCTTATTTGGCCACTTCCTCCTTCTGAGGCTGACTACCAAGGTCCAGTTATCAAAGTATTGGAAGTCCAGTAATCAGAATCTTTCTTTGGCTCACCTAATTAAATGCCCAATTAAAATCAAACACCTCATGCTAACCAGCGATGTACCTTTATAAACCGCCATTTTCCTATGTGCCACATCTGTCTCCTCTCTATCCAGAGGCAATCCTTTATCCCTCCGGGACAAATTCCCCTTTCCTCCTTCCCTTGTTCCCTTCCCTTTCTCCCTCGTCCTCTATCTCCTGTCTTTGTCTCTTATTTTCTGACCTCTGTCCCTCTAGGGCACATAAATCTCCTTGGTGCTGAGAACTTGGTCTTGGGGGTCCTGAGCCAATACTTTTCCTTCCACACATCACTCTTTTCTCATTTAACCCAGGTACAGATGATGAAAGAATTTCGAAGACAGTAAAGAAATGACCCAAGGTCACGAACGTATCAAATAGAACTTGCATTCAAATCAAGGTTATTTGATTTCACTGTTTGTATTTTTAAATTATGTATTTGGTGGGGGAATAAGAAAAAAAAAAAAAAAAAAAAAAAAAAAAAAAGGAAGACCCAGCACAGTAACTGAGCAAGATGACTTCTGGCATCAAAGTTATGGCAGGCAGATTTACACACTCACACCCTTGATATTCCCTTCTCTAGCCAGCCTCTTTAAGAACACAGAACGAGGGTTGGAGAACCTCTAACACAGTGGTTCTCAACCTTCCTAATGCTTTAACACACTTCTGCATGTTGTGGTGAGCTACAACCATGAAAATGTTTTTGTTGCTACTCCATAACTCTAATTTTGCTACTGTTATGAACGGAAATGCAAATAGCTGTGTTTCCCGATGATCTTTGGCCACCCCTGTGAAAGGGAGGTTTGACTCCCAAAGGGGTCGTGACCCACAGGTTGAGAACTACCGTTCCACTGTCAGTGTGTTTACTGGCTTCTATGACAAAGATCCCCAAGCATAGTGTGACACTTGAATTTGGCTCTGAATGGACAAAACTGAGCAATCTTGCCTGTGTTGTTAGGCACACATTACTCTTCCATCTGCCAGATACTTCCTCCTCCTCCTCTTCTAGAGAACTATTCACTCTTCAAAGGCTGAGTTCGTTTTTTCCCTTTTCATAAGTTTTGCATGCCTTAAGTGTTTTCTATTGTTTGTTTTTGTTTTGGTGGGGTTTATTTATTTATTTATTTATTTATTTATTTATTTATTTTGGTGTTTAGAGACAGGGTTTCTCTGTGTAGCTTTTGTGCCTTTCCTGGAACTCGCTTTGGAGACCAGGCTGGCCTCGAACTCAGAGATCCACCTGGCTCTGCCTCCCAAGTACTGGGATTAAAGGCATGCGCCACCACCGCCCGGGGTGTTTTCTAGGTTTGTAAAGGTTCTTATGGTGGTAACTACAAAATATGTCCATCTTCCTTATAAGCAAGTGAGTTCCCTGAAGGTAGAGACTGCCTTCCTGAAGGTAGTTCTAAATGTTTACAGAAGTAAAGGATAATTTGACATATTTCTGGAGTTTTTGTTTGTGAAGATTCAGTGTGGATCTGTTTCTTCTCAGGACTCATTCTAATACACACTATCAAGCTAGGAGATGGGCAATGAAGAGAGGGTTTTTCCTTAAGGGCAGCGCTCTTCCCGTATTTTGAAGATGTGGAGACACAGGTTTAAGTTCCAGAATGTCCCCCGTCCCTACAGCAGTTAACTTACCCTCAGCCTCAACTCTCTGAATCTAAGCCCTCCTTACAAATACCAGGTCCTTAAGATTTCATCACCCCATTAAGTTCCAGACAGTTTGCCTGTCATTAATACATCCTGGTGCCACACCCTGCCCTCAAAAGAAAGAATGGGTCTGAGGTGGCAAAAAGCCAAGTGTCGTCAGTGGCTTCGGCGTTGTCCACCTCTAGTTCGGAGCACAAGCACACGGGAGAAAAGAGGGCAGTGCTGGGTTGGAGGGCGAAGCTTGAGGGCCCCTGTGACTCCAGATGGCCCCTCTCCCTGTCCTCAGCACCACCAACAAGAGCTTTCAATCTCTGTGTTTATGCGAAAGGCCACCCAGACCACTTGAGCCGTGCGCTGGAGAAAATTGGTTTGGAGAAACCTGCCTCTCCAGGTGAGGTCACGCTAATTTGCTTCTCTGAGCCTTCTCCTCCTTGGTCTGTAAAATGGGCAGAACAATAAAGTGCTGGGAGTGGACGCACTTTATGAAGAACCTTCCCCGGGTCAAGAAGTTTCCACTTTCTCCTCCCAGCGGCCCCAACACTCCACACAGTGCTGCGGGTCACCTGCTTGGCTCCACTCGCCCAATTGACATCCAGAGGAAGATTTTGCATTTTTTTTTCCAGAGAGGTCCTGGTATAAGTGAACCAAGAAAGAAAGATGGACAGCTGCCTCAGGTGGCACACAGGTGGCGTGGGAAAGCTGCGGGGGAGGGTAGCATTTTCCTCCAACTTGGTCCAACTCGGCCCCCCAACAGTCGAGAATGGAGTCGAACGGGCAAAGCTCCCACGGTCCCCAGAGCCAGCCCGGATGTTGCTCCCCGCGTCTCCTTACCTACGAGGTGACCCACGGAGGTAGCGTAGGGATCGCGGTGACTCTTCCCAAACGCCATGGTAGCTCCAGAGAGCCCTCCCAGGAAATCCGCCTCCACCGCCCTCCGACTGGCGACTCCACCCGCCCGGTGCCCGAGGCTCCTCCTCTCCGCTCCAGCGCTTCGCCGCCGCTGCGAGGCGCCAGGCAGCTCGCCCGGCGGGCGGGCGGGGACCCCGGGGACTTGGCGCACCTGCTGCGCGCGCCTGGCCCTTGCCGCTCCGCGTGACCCTAGAGCCTGGGTGGAGCTGTTTGACCTCGTACCCCAAGCCTGGAAACTCGGAGCCCAGCTCCAGTGTCTCCAGTTGAAGGCTGAAGATCGCTCCTCTCGCTTTGGAGACTAGGCAGTGTGGGGTTGGTTGCAAATGCCTCTGAGGAGTGTTGGTAGGGTTAATGGAAAGATATATGACCTCTCAGGTCACCGTCACACACCTCCAGAACAATGAGACTTCGCCTCTTCCCTGAGCCGATTCTTGCGCCCTGCGCTTTAAATCTACAGAATTGGGAGGAGGATGGGCTGTCTAGGAGAGCGACGGCCTCCCTGGAGCCTAGGCTCTTTGTTTCTCTCCTGTTTCCAAGAGGGACCACGGGGCGCCGCCACACAAGCTCTTGGCTCCTAACTCCATCTCCTAGGAGCCCTGCTTTCCAGCCTACTGGTGAAAGGAGAGTGGGGCTTTCCTGGGGCTCTGGCAGGAAATATGTTTGGAATGTAAATCCACATTAAGAAACCAAACTCCTTTGTAGCTTCTCTATTGGAGTCAAGATTTCTTTTTCCTTTTTGCTCGGCTAACATCAGACAAACCAGCCTCCTATCTGTAGAATGCCTTCCGAGAGACTGGGTTTCCCTGCTCTTGGTAAATTTTGCTTCCTGTGGCTAACTGGAACTCAGTTCCACATATATAGTGGGTATATCCCCCCCCCCCCCCCGAAAATGGTGACTCGGAAGAGCGAGAGGACCTAGCATGACTCATGTTTTGGTCTTATATATTTTAGCATAGATGCCAAAACCAATTACATTGTGCTCTAAGTGGCTAGCATCTCTTTTATTGACCTCAAATCTTCCGCCTCCTCATTCTCCTCCTGAGTGAGTTAACACCGATATTTTACAATCTAAAACACAGCATTTTTGTTGTGATAATATTTCTCAGAATGAGGTTGGTCTTAACTGAAATAGGACGTGGTTATCAGGCTCACTAGCTGTTTCGGGTGATGCCATTTATCCATTCCCGTAGTCAAGTCGTCATTACAACTGAGGTTGAAAACCTCTGTTGGTGATATCAGCCTGATCTCTGTTTCAAGTTATAGTCGTTGGTAAATCATCTGCCTTCACTGCCGTGTGCACTGGGGCGGCATTAGGGAGAAGGTCAACTTCAGCACTAGCTCAAATGCTGATGACCCTCTACAGGGAACAAGAAGGAGGAAGGAGCCGCGAAACCCCCCCCCCCCGCCCCATCATTTACAGCCTACTTCTACCGAGAGGGGGTTAGGCTTTCTGTCCCCTCTGTCTGATTTCCTTACATGGTAAAACTGAGAGAGCACAGGAAGAAGAGTAGCGAGGAGTGTGCCCTGGACACCGAATGGCTGATGATTACCACCTGCGTTCCCTCCTTGCACAGACACTGCCCCCCCCTTCTCCCCCAGGATGCTGTGGTGGCTGTAACCATTTCTTTCTGTGCTCTGTGACTTTCTTCACCATCCCACTCGTCCCCAGAAGAGAATATCGACCCAATTAGTGTTACTGAGGTCTAGGAGAAGGATATTAGAAGTCACAGCCAAGTTGAGGTCAGAAAAGGAGCATAATTCTAGACAAAAAGAGGGAATAAATACCTGGATACCACTGGTCTGGAGAAGGGTCTCAGTGGCTAAGAGCACTGGTTGCTCTTTCAGAGAACCAGGGTTTGATTCCCAGCCCTCACCTGGTGCTCACAGCCATAGGTAACTCAGGTTCCAGGGGATCTGACACTCTCTTCTGGCCTGCATGGGCACCAGGTACACACATGCACACACGTGTGCATGCAGGCAAAATACTCATGCACATAAAATAAAATGAAGTTTAAGGAAATGAATAAATGAATACCAGGAGCCCAAACCTTACTAAGATCTCTTCCAAAGCATTTTTTAATTATGTGTGTATGTATGGTGTATGTGTGTGGGTATGCAGGCACATAAGTACTGTGTGTATGCGTGTGTTGGTCAGAGGACAACCTCAGAGTTTCGTTGTTGTTGGCATTGTCTGAAGCCTCATAAGCCAGGCCAACCGGTCCAGGAGCTTCTAGGAAATTTTGTCTCTGCCTCCCACCTTACTTTCGGATCACCGGGGGGATTACTGATGCCTACTTACCGCACCCAAGAGTACATGGCTTTTGAAGATTCAAACTCAATTCCTCATACTTGTAGTGGCAAACCCTCTCTCCAGCCCTGCTGACCATTTAAGTGTGTATACGTCATGATGCTAGGTGAAAGTGAGCAAAATACTGCTTTTCAAAATGTGTTTAATGCCTACAACTGAAAACCTTACATTATTGTGGTAAGGAAAGTAGTGTACACTTCATTTTTGTAAATAAGCTGAGATTCAGGAAGATAGAGCTGTTAAATGGCTTGGCTACATTTTGAGCCATGGCTTTCTGAGTCTGGAGCCTATACGACTGCCAACATTTGAAGTTGATGACTGAGTGTGACATTCTACTTGGTAAAGGATTCTGTTTGAGTCAAAGTAAGACCTTGACGAATGAGGCAGTCTACTTCACTGGCACAGAGTTCTGCTTTTTTTTTTTTTTTTTTTCTGTGCTTGCTCAAGAATCCTAGTGTGTTTTTGCTAGTACCATAAATTAGATGTGTTCTCTATTCATTACATGATTAATCCCATAGTAAGCATGAAACCAGATTTTACAGATTAAAATAATTACTACAGATAATTTTTCACACAGTCACACTGCTAGTGAAAAACCAACAGACTCCAGATTCTGTGACTTTAACCACCATGCTATACCACCCTTTCATGGTCCTGGATGGTGGGCAATGCACACACATTGTAAAGAGCAGATTCTGGGGAAAGGTACTTGCAGAATGTTGGGATCTGAGTTAATTCCATCCGCAATTCTGTTTCTCACCCCTGAAAATTTTAGATGATCAGAGCTAGATAAGGCTTTGGAACTCACATCGTCTCTGTTACCAGCATTTTAGAGTGACATCCAATGAAAATGGCTGGCTGGCTCAAGGCTATCCCACTCCAGACTGGGATGACACAACATAGTTTAAGGTTAAAATGTCCATTCTTCCTCTTTGTTTTAGTATTTAAATGTGAAACTCCAACCCCCACCCCGGTCTCTCTAGTAGCTTCTACAGCTTTCTCTTTCCCATTTGGATGAGTTCAGTCCCAAGCATTACCCACCCGTTCCCAATTATGCTTCTATGGAAGCTGACTTCTGTAGCCCTGTGATAGGGCTTTATCTTTATCTCTGTGAGAGATCTTCCTTCTTTCCCCAGGGCACACCTCCTCCCTATCTTTCTTCTCTGCTGTTTCCCAACCGCTTTCACCTGGTTCCATTTCCGTCTCTGCTGTGCTAAACCTAAGCTTCCACATCTTTCCACAGCCCCGGCTTCCTCTTTCTCCATGTCCCTCCACCATATTCTCCTTTTCCATTCTTCAACTGAGCCTTTTCTGACCACTCCCATGAGAATTGAGCCTTTCTTTCCTGCCCTAAGCATGTTTCTTCTTTAGAACCTTCAACAGTTTATGATAGCTGATTGTTCAGAAATTGTCTTCTCTGCCTTCTAAATATAATTCCCTGTGGGGAATAGGACCATGTTTGTTGGGTGGTGCATCCTGTCACTCAACAAACTGGAAGAGATATATATTGAATGTATGAATACCCCTTTAAAATCTTAAGCAGCTCTGCTCTTCCTTAGATCTGGTCTCTTATTCCCCTCCCCCATCCCCACACATTCTGGATGGCTTGGAAACTGACCTCAGTGTGACTAGAATTATACTTAACCCCTTCCTCCACCATCTATAGCCGACTGTCTTGTTTTGACTGTACCAGTTATTCTCAAATTCAATGCACCATCTGGGGGCAAAGAGTGTTGATGCATGCATGAGCCCACCCCCAGACTTCTGCATTTAACTTGTCTTGGGTATAAAGGGCATCAGGATAGACATTTAAGTGTCCTCAGTTGACACTGCAATTTCCCAAACAGGAGATCTTGGCATTGTCTCTGCCATTTAATCAGTTCTGGATTCTCTGTGTCTTAAGCCACCTCATTTTCTGCCTGTTTGTTTTTTCCCATGGGCCATACTCTTCACTCCAGCAGTTCTTTGATGTCATAAGTCTGTTCAGGGATAAAATTAAGTCTAAGTTTTCATGAACCCAACCAGGGCCTCGTGAATCTAATGGAATATTATTTCTCCTTAATAGTAACATTTTTTTCACAACAAATCTTGCCCACTATTTTTGAATCTCTCTCTCTCTCTCTCTCTCTCTCTCTCTCTCTCTCTCTCTCTCTCACACACACACACACACACACATACACACACACATATGTTTATATATATGTGTATATATATACATATATATAATGTATTGTTTCCAGTAATTTTTAACAATGCTACAATTTTATAATTCCTGATTATGGAAAATGAAGTTCAGACAAAAGCTTTTCTACTCTTTCTTCTTCTGGAATAGCTATCAGGTTCACGAAGAGGCTCTCTCCCTCCACATCTTCCTTCAGGGCCATTTTTCTCTATTTCTATGGCACTTAGGCTGAACTCAGAGACCCAGGATGAGGAAGGAAAAGTCTCAGGAACAAGAAAAGCAGCTGGTACTTAATTTCTTCTGACACAGTCCAGAGGGCTTTGGCTTTTCCAGTAGCACTCCAGGTGATTTTATAATCATTCCTATTTTATTGATTTTCCTAAAGTCACTTAGAATTGGGAGGAGAATTCAAAATGTCCTCATTTCAAAGCTTGGCTCATTTTCCATCACACCATAACCTCCTCCTGCCAAAGGATTCTGCCCTTGATCTTGGAAAGCATCTGCAGCATTGGGCCCAGGAGTCCTCATTCATAAATGCAAGAAGTGTGTTGACTGATTTTAAATCTTTGCCCCTCCCACAACCATTAAGCTTTAAACCACAAAAAGATTCACTGGCTTCTCTCTTCATTCTGAAAATTAAGAAATCCCACTGAGATCTGAGGTTCAAGGGTATTTCTTGGTTAAACTTGTTATCCCAGTGGCTTCCTATGAAGCTCAAGACCAACTTTTTTTTTTTTTAAATCTGAAAAAGAATCAATATTTTCATAACATAACCCAGAAAACTTGCTATAGATTTCTCAGTATTACCAGGTTCCACTTAACTCAGTTGGGATTTGTCATTTCATTTCGTGTGTGTGTGTGTGTGTGTGTGTGTGTGTGTGTGTGTGTGTTCCTTTGGAATTCTAGCTCAGGCTTCCAAGATAGATTGAGTGATTTGAAACTTCAGCTCTCAGGTGAGAAAAATAAATCCAACTTCAACAACTGTTTTTGGAAATTTTGAGATAACGTTAGTATAGCACCTAGGAAGGTCCTCAGCATGCAATAAAGCTCAGCAAATATTAGCTGGTGATTGCTGCCATTTCCTGCTTCTAGGCTGCCAGGTGGCCTGATATTGATCCTGGGAATATCTGACAAAACCTGAAAGACTCTAGGCTTGGACTGTTTGGGCTTGGACAGGTTCAGTGGGATGCTGTTTGGAGGTTTGGGCCTGGGGTTAGGATAGGCTCAGAAGGATGCTGTTTGACCGTGTGTTCTGCAGGAAGAAAGTCTTGAAAGAGGCAGCGAATAGGAAGGGTAGCAAAGATCTAACTTCAAGGTCAAACTTGGTTCAAAGGCCAGTGTTCCCACTTGCTGACTCATCCTTGACAAGGCACACCACCCTTTCAGAACTTAAAGGTGGAGTTTTTATCCCATACACCCCCAAAAGAATGTGACTCAGCATTAACCAAGGTAGCATTTATATTAAACAACGTTTAATATAATAATGTAACTGTTACTCAATAATCATTCAAGCTAAAGGTCTAAAATAGGCTCCCTTATCTCAGTTCTATTTCCCATCGCCTTGTTGCTCTCTTTATGACATTCCTTATGGTCTGAAATGGTCTTGAAAATTTTGTTCACTTCCTGCCTCTTTCTAAGATTTAATGCTGCCCCTTCCATGGTAAGAACATGCATTGGCTTATGGTATAGCCCTCTTGGCTATTTCTTTCTTATCTCCAAGTCAGTTCTATCCAATGAGGCAGAGATTGGATCCCCCAACTCCCAATAATTCTACACAAACTCTTTAGCTGTGATATAGTATGTACCCCCTTTTTGAACTTAAAAAAAAAACCCACAATCTTTTTTCTACACCACCCAGACTGGTCCAGAGCTCACCAATGCTCCTGCCGAAACAAATTGAATATCGTAATTACAGATGTTACCACTCTGCAGCTGTTCTGTGCCCTTCGAGACTAAGGCTTTATGTAGTCAATAAATGTGGACGGTCCCATCATCTGCTTCTCTTCTGCTACCATTTGTCATCATCTATCTCTGCAGACTCTTAGAATGCATTTCTTCTCTTCCCTCTGGAGATATAAAATTACTGTTCTGGACTTCTAGCTTCCTCCACAGTGCTAATTTACAGCCTCCACTCATCCTGTCTTCTCTTTATTCTCGTTGTATTACTGTCTTTGTAGCATTTAGTGCTATGGGAAATGGTTTCTTTATTTTATTTGGCTGTGCATGCCATCTTCCCCATCATCTGGCTCCCTATGGGCAAACAAGGTCTCCTTGGTCATCATTGCATTTGTCAATGACTGCAGCTCCGTGGCTTGTGGAGTATGACCCTCCTGGTGTAAAGTCACACTATCATTTTAGGGACTACTAAGACAAATGAAAAGCTTCCAGTGAAGCTACAGGAGACTGCCTTCAAATTATATAGAACTCTTGTTCCACATTTGTTTTTGAAAAAGATTTATTTATTTTCTTTGTGTATGGATGTTTTGCTTGCATATGTACATGTGCACCACATCTGTGCCTGGTTCCCATATAGGTTAAAAGAGAGCATTAGATCCCCTGGAATGGGAGTTATGGAATGTTATGAGCCATATGGGTACTAACCAAACACCAGTCCCCCTGCAAGAGCAGCAAGTGTTCTCAACTGCTGGGCCATCTTTCCGGCTCTAATGTATGTTTATTTTAAATAACATCTTTAGATTTATTAGAGCTATTTCTTTTTTGCATGGATGACTCCTGTGCATGCAGGAGAAAGGATGTGTAAACAAAATAAGCTCAAACAGATGTGTCCTCTGATGCAGAGTCTAACTCTCTGGATTCACTCCTCGGCTCAGAGTCAGGAATGTACTGAGTCTCTCTCTCTCTTCCAAGCCAGCTCATCTTTTGAGCCACCATGAGTACTGGTGATTCAGCAGTTTGGAGTGAACCATGCTGTTGCCTCTTCTCCTGATCCTCTTTATATGAAGTTGTTGACATTCACAGCATGTTTTGAGGATGGTACTTTCTTCATTTTGCCAAGAAGTATTCTTGAAAAATGTGTTAGACCATAAATAGGAGTCATTTTTACTCCCAGGCACATCCTTAAATAGATTTCAGACTGAAATATGAAGGGGGCATTTAGTTATCCCATGAGTCACTATATGACACACATGTACCCAGGTACTGTCAACTCTGAGAACAGCTCTGCTGTCACCCAGGTAACAGAGATTGTAATACACGATAGGGTATGAGATGAACTTGGATATTAAAGATATGGAAGGGTCTATGTCTCATGATTTTTTATTTCCTCCTGTAGGTACCTTATAATAAACCACTTATCAGACCAATCCTATGTATATTAGGAAATCACTCATGGGCCTTTAGATTCTGGAACCGATGATAAACTGACAACGGTTTTTGTAAGTCCATCTAGAGAGAATTTTAAAATTGTAACTTTAAGATTTTCCCTTTCTTTTCTTCCCTCCGAGACTTGGTATTTCTGTGTAGCCCAAGCTGGCCTCTAACCCAATCTTCCTGTTCAGTCTCTCAGGTGCTGTGGCAGTCAGTTATACATTTCCTTACTCATGACATCTTAAAAGTCCACAGATGTACGATTTATAATATCTACTATTGAAAAGATGTAAGCGCTGCTCAAATTTTTCAATAAGGTGCTCTGCCTTCTCTTTGTATGGCAGTTAGAAAGCATTTAATTTGAAGGAATGACATTTTTTTGTGAGACCACGAGAGGGCAGTCTTGTTTAACTTTTCACATTCTCCCATAGCCTGGTTGGAAAGCAGTTCTTTGGCAGACATCACGGGAGGGGGAGGAGAGCTCCAGGAACCCAGCTAACTGCATTTTCCAGGGTTTCACCACTAAAGGCTAGGGGGTTGTTGCTTTTCCTTCAGGGGAGCTGTAGTGTGGAGGGGTTTCACACTGTCATGAAACCCGCCATTTCTTACTTGCCAGACCAAAAAGAGGCCCAGAGAGTTAGTTGTTTGGCAGGGTAGGTAGAGATAGACCACATTTAAAGGTTGTGTTTGGGATTTGAACCTCCTGATGACAAATACGTATCTAGAGTTGTGCAAATGTTAAAATACAGAAACAGACTATCTGGAGTGGCCAGATGAGTGAGAAAGATGTGAAGCTGAGGGGAGTCTGCATAGAAAGGTGTTCTGACTAGTCAGCGTAAATGGCAGGAGACAGCACCTTATATTTTATATCCTTATTAGAACCTGTCTCCATTTACTCCATCTCAGTGAATTTTATCATATGGAGGCATGATGTGAACTTCTAAGCCAGCAGGAAAAACTGTCTAGCAGACAGATAATTGCAATTCGGTCTGAGTGATAAATATTTAGAAGCGGTATCATGAGATCACAAGGTGAAACTGACTTAGCAAGGAGAATGAAATCTGGGAGCCCAGTCTTGTAAGGTACAGGCAGCCAGGTCTCTTAGTGTAGGTCCAAGCACACACACACACACACACACACACACACAAACGCATGCACGCATGCACGCATGCACGCACGCATGCACGCATGCACGCACATGCATTCTGCAATGACAGAAAGGGGAATAAAGTTCTATCTAGTAAGTCTACATCCCACAAACTGTCAGTCTTTCATAGGCATGATTTAAATACTTTTCCATCTATATAGAACAAATACAGAAATGGTAGTAGGTTCTAAAGCTTAATTTCCTTTATAGTTAGCCGTCTCTTTCTACAAAATAAGAACACATGGCAACTTTCATGAATTCATTCTACAAATGCATACAGATGCTGCCAGATGTGTCTGCTACTATGTTATGAATTAGTGATATACATGAATAGGATAGAATACAATTTTTGCTTACAAACATTGACAGTCAAGTAAGGAGGAACGCTCAATCACGATGGCAAAGTTGCTTTGTGCAGATGTGTGGAAAATACAATTTCTTATTTTTAAATCCAGTCTTAGTTATCATGAAGCCATTTGAAACATAGAAAGGTCAGGGTGAGCTTCAAAATAACCAAAATGGAGTTATGGAAATCACAGTATTTCATATCTGTCTTAGCCTTAATACATAAGGTGAACTCCCTTTACAGACACAGTAGAATCAGTTGCATTCCAGAGGTAAGCAGGAACACTGTTCATATTAAGTACTGCTTTGATATTTCTCCATGGAGTTTCCCAGTGTGCACAGAGATATATTCATTCATGTAGATGAAAGATACTAAAGAGATATCATGGAATCAATATCACTTCAAAATGATTTCTATTTTGTTCACAACAAAACAGTCTGTCTATAATTGAATGTTTATAAGCCTCTTTAGGTTTAGTGTACTTGTGGACCCAAGGGCTTAAGATAACCCTGCTGTTTCGTGAAGCCTTTGGCCTTTGAAGACCCACAATACTCCTGAACTTCACCCAAGAAAAACCCTTCACAGTCTCTTCTCAGTGAAGGTCCTTTCTCTGAAACAAAGGTATCCTATAAAAGGCCAGATAATAAATATGTAAGGCTTTACTGGCAATTAACTACTCACGTGTGTTGCACATACACCCATTGGAGGATAAAAGCAGTTTGTCCATAGATAATATAAATAAAATGAAAGAATAAGAAAAAAATAGGTGTCAGGCCAGATTTGTCCTACAGACTGACTTCCTGCATGCTTGTTCTAAATCATTTAACCCTCCTTTTTAAGTTGATTGGATTAGAAGAAGATGCTAAATAAGGGCACCAAATATGTCAGCCACTTTCAAGGTGATCTATAACAGCCATGGAAGAAACCTAATAGGAGATTAGGTTTCTTTGTACCAAGTCATGTTTCTTGACAGACAGACAGACAGATAGCAATTGTTGCTAGGGTCAGCTGGTTCCAGAGTTGTGAGTAAGCTGAAGCTATAAGTAGAGGGAAAACCCAGAGTTAGAAAAATTGCATCCACTAAGAAGTTGATAAATAGTTTTGGAAGTGGAGACTATGGGCTCAATAGTGATGGGAGTTGTCCAGTTCAAGAGACTGAAGTTCTGATACCACAAAAGACCTTGGGAATGTTTATATATCTTTAAAAGGATCCTATTGTTTGAAACTACATTCCAGCTTTAGTTCCTTAGTCCTTTGGAGTTTCTATTGTTCCTATTGCCACGGGTAGCCTCATAGCTTATTTCTTATTGCTACAGTGAACATCAATGGATATCTATTTCTAAGTACCAAGGGAACACTCTCCCTTGCCTGTAGGTTGGGAACCAG
This sequence comes from Peromyscus leucopus, assembly GCF_004664715.2. Taxonomy (NCBI): domain Eukaryota; kingdom Metazoa; phylum Chordata; class Mammalia; order Rodentia; family Cricetidae; genus Peromyscus; species Peromyscus leucopus. The sequence continues at coordinate 74,282,431 of NC_051086.1, forward strand.
AATTGTTTATCAAATATTCATTACTCAGTATTGGCTATGCTAGGAGATTTCTCTGTTGATCGTTCCTTTTTATGTTTGTGTAATCTTTCAGTGGGCTGAATAACCACAAGTAGTTTTTTCCTTGAAAATGCACAGGCATTTTCCCTGAGGCATTTGGCAAGAATAAGAATGGATGTGTACCCTCTAAGGCCCCTCAGAGCAGCTCTGTGAGGTGTGAGGACTCCGTATGGTTAAAATTGTTTCATGACAAGTCTAGTTTCTTCCAGTTGTTGCTTCTGTGGAGGATCTTGGTGAAAATCTTTTCAGATTTCTCACCTGAGGGCCATGAAAGACTTGGGGCTGCCTGAGAACAAGTTTCAAAGGTTACATGATTCATCAATATGCCTTTATATCCAGTTATCCCCAGCCTGAGACACATCCTTCAAGTTGTGCTTAACGGTCCCCAGAGCTTAATTCAGTCCTTGTCATCACTGACAAGGTTTAATGGTCCTCTTTTCTGACTGCCAATCTTAAAATAACAGATTTTAGAGGAAAAATTTGTCCTTTTCTTCTACAATATGGGTAGAGAAGAAAGTGCAATTTTATGCCATTCAAGGTGAGAACACGTTTTTTTGTCTCAGAAGGAATGAATTCTTAGATTTGTTAACATATCTCCTTGCACAGCCATGCTGATGGATATTTTATTTCTATGATTCATTCTTATTAAACAAAAATAGTCGTCCTCAGGAAAAAGCGTATCTGTTGGCTATGTAATACCAAATGCTCAGCCTTGAGAACATACATGCAAGTATCCTGTACATACTGAGCATGTTACAGTTAGGAATATGTATATATGTATATATGTATATATATATATATATGCATGTGATAATAATTAATGAAAAAAGAGGCCATGAATTTGAAAGAGACAGGATAGGTATGTCAGGAGACTTGAATGAGAAATGGGGAGTGTTGTAATTTTAATTTCAAAAATAAAATAAAATAAAATAACTATTTTTGCTAACGGCCAAACATTGCATAAAGCATGGTACCTTGCTTTGGAAATGGTTTCTTATAGATTTAAGAGTATGTTGAAGTTGTTAATATAGATTTCTTAAGTATTACATTTTGAGAGGGGACAAAAGTAGACTCACTACTATTATCATTCTGTCACTGACCAGACTTCTTTAATCACATTGGTAACATTTGTAAACTCAGAGTGTGCCTGATTGACCCAAGATCTCACAGTGAGTTACAGATATATTTGAGTCCAATTTGGCCTCAGTGTGTGGAACCATTAAACCTTCCTGTTTCAATGCCATATGCCCACGAGATTCCAGAAAACTTAAAGTATTTTCTATGCACAGAACAGTAAATCTAAAGAATAAAACACAAATGCAAGAACAAAAAGATATTTGATTTTCTATCTTCTGGTGTGTGCGTGCGTATGTGTCCTGTTAACAAGAAAATGCCCTACATGGGGGTTATATTTTAAATAGCAATTCAAATAGTCAGTGTGTCACATTGATGCCTACTGTGTGGTGACTATTAGGTACCTCAAAATCATGCTCCTAGCCAGAAAATGTGATTCAGGGACTGACTGATGCAGAGACAGTCAGAGACCTAGGGTCTGGCTTTGTTTGACATGAATCTTGTCTTTTCTTTATAGAAAGCTGTGCTCCATGCTGCTTACATGGCTGTCTCCTGTCCTAATTAATCTGGGGGCTCTCTGTTGGGTTTTAATTACAGACTTATTAATTCATGAGAAAAGCTGACAGATGTAGGTTTTTCTTAATAAATTGGTAGGCAAGTGTTGGGTAGAATATCCTAAAAACTCAACAGAAATCAATTCACTGGCATGTTGTTAACTGGAAGTGGGCAAGTCACATGGGAATATCTTTAGTTAATTGGAGTAGCATTTTTGAAGGAAAGGAGATGTTAAAGCAAAGCAAAACAAAACAAACACCTTCACATACTTTCTACTGAGGTGAGAAAGTTGAGTTATGGATACCATTAATATAAGGAGTGGCATTGGGATTGAGATGGGCCACTTGAAAAGACTTGAACAAATTCCCTTGGAATAAAATAAACAAAATAGAAGCCAGATACAGGGATAGGGAGAAAGAAAGGGAGAGGGACAGAAGGAAATGGTTTTGGTCTTTTATTTAATGTTTAATTATTATTATTTGTCATGGGGACTCTGTCAGCAGTTTGCTAGACAATTGAGAGGAGCATTTTGGTTCAAGAGGTAGAGTTTTCATTGGGGATGGATGTGATCAAGGAAGAGGCAGTCCTTTTTGAGCAAGGAGCAAGCAACACAGCAGGTGTAAGTGGTGGTTTGTGACTTGGTTGAGGTTCCCCATTTGTTCTTTAATATTTGTGCACAGATTTTGTTTGTTAATAAATGGTAAAGAAATCATTTATCATCTGTTACACAGTAGGAAATGTGTCAGAAGCCTCAGAATTTCATAAGAAACATGTTACTAACAAGGGTTTGAAAAAGGATTTTCTATCACTTGGCAACAAGCCATGGAAATTATAAGGAAATGTCCTACTTGTTCTTTGTATAACCAAACTCTATTACATGCAGGGATTAACCCAAAGAGTACTCAAAGAAATGAAATTTGGCAAACAGATGTGTTTAATTTTTCAGTTTGGAAAATTCAAATATGTGTGCCATACCATAAATACATATTCAGGATTTCCACGGGCAACTGCTTTAAGTTCTGAAAAGGCTAATCCCATAATTACACACCTATTAAAAGTTATGGCCATCATGGGTATACCTGTACAAATTAAGACTGATAATGCTCCAGCATATGTCTCTAGTAAAATGAAACAGTTTTTTTTGCATATTACAACATAAGACATATTACAGGTATAACACACAATTACAGGTATAACAAGCACACATTATATATATAATATATATATATAATATATATATATAACAATTGTTATATATATATAACAATATATATAACAATTACACATTACAGGTATAACAAGCAGTTATGGAAAGATCTAATCACACTTTAAAACAAATGTTTAATAAACAAAAAAGGGTGTTAATGACCCCTAAAGGCAGACTGTGTAGTGCTTTATTGACTTTAAAATTTTTAAATGCTAATGAGAAAGGAATGACAGCTGCAGAGAGTCATTGGATAATAGAAAAAAACCCACTGAACTAAATCAGCTTGTATACTTTATGTGTGTTGACCTCAGAATGGAAACCAGGATATATGTTACATTGGGGAAGAGGTTTTGCTTTTGTTTCCACAGGAGAAGAAAAGCTATGGATACCATTAAAATTGATAAAGATTCAATTCAAACAGGAAAGATCACTTGATAAGGAAAGGTGATAGTTCAGCAACTGATGTGGCAATTCAACCTGATGAAAGAGAAAAAAATCACCGAATTAAGGTCAGGAGAGGGTTCTGTTTTTGTCTTTCTAGGAAAATAAAAACATACAACTGAGGAATCTAAAGACCTGTAAACAAATGAAGCATCAAACAGAAGAAGGAAAAACCATCTGAAAAAATTACCAAGAAAAGGAGTAATATGGCCTAATGGTATAAAATACTTCCCACAGGGTAAAATTTCATAAACCTTTCAAAATGTCTGTTTTTGCTGGTCTCTACAGACATGTTAAATAGGTAGTCAATTCTAAAACTGGCTTTGGAGTTGCAGTGTGGCTCTCTCTTTCTATAAATCCAAGCATATTTGTTAAAAGAAAATTCAAAATCTCTGTCTCATATCAGAAGAGCCACTCAGTATGGGACAGAAGAAAACCAAAATCTAGAGACTATTGTATTGTCACTAATCTCATATACCTCAAGTGTATTTTAATTCTTTAAAACTTTTCTTAAGGTATAAATACTATCTGAAAATTTAACCTTTTTGTTTGGATATTAATAATATTATAAGGTACTAACTAAATCTAACCTTAGGATTCATGTAGCTTCCTGTATGTGATTTCAGGCTTGAGTTTAAACAGATATTTAGGAATTAAGCTTGGATATCCTGGATGTATTTAATTGATCATGGTCCTTTAACCTCCCTAAGATTTACAAAATATGACATTTAATATGTTTAACTTTTCTACAGTGAATGATAAAAATTCCTAACAGAGATCTTTGTAGTCTCTAAAAAGATGATGGGGCCCCACAATGATAATTCTGCCTGAATTGTGATAATGCCACTAAGCCAAAAAACACCAACCAAAGATTGGCTTTGGACTACAAACTGCTCAGGATAATTCTGAGGTGGCTAGCTCAGATGGTCCACCCTCATGCACTGCTCCAATCAGCACTTCAGATAAGCCCTACACTTTCCCAGCACTCAGAGATAGGCAACAAATGACACAGCTAGCTTTCCCAGGACTTGACGGTTGTTTGGGTTTTTGCAGGATCCCCTAGAGATGCTGTTGGCAACCCCCCCACCCCAGACAGCAGGAAGCAATTTTTAAGAAAATGATGTCCACATTCCCAAGAGGTGGGGTGGGTGGTTATAGTCTTTCACTGAGTTATGGATATTTGTCATTGTATAAGGGGGTTTGGTTATAAGTGGTTAGTGGTCAAGAAAGAGTGGGATAGATATGATAGGATAAAAAGGTAGGTTACTGAATCTTTCAAATTAAAAAGCAACTACTAGTCTTAAATAGTTTATATTGGTGTGGATTTCTGTATATTGATACAAATTTAAAGTTGGTTTTGTTATACTGTATATATGTTCCTACTTCTGTTAAAGATATTTTTGTATACTGTTAAAATTTTGAGGTTATTGTCCTTATACTACACATTTGTTTCTATTTTTGTTTAAGGTATTACCTATGCAGCTCGTACTTATACAACATGTTTAATTATGCAATGTGAAGTGTTAGTCCTCAAAAGCTATTTAGGATATTAAAGAAATACAGGCTAATAGTCACCCATAACTATCATTTAGTCACATTAGTTAGGTTTTCTAGGTATACAGAGATATATTTTAGATAGATGGGTTATCTTCAAACACTTCAAAGACCTGCAGAATATGGCATTTAAAATATTTTAATAACTTAGACTTTTCTCAACATGAGATGCGTCTGCTCCTGGTAGCAACAACCTACTTCTAAAGAGAATGATGAGCATTGAAGAAACTCCATATGGGGTTTGCTTTCTTTGTGCCATTAGGGCAAGAATCTGCCCTTGCCTCTACTGCTGACAGTATAAGACAGAGTAAGACAGCCCTTCAAAATTTTCTGCTTCTGAAAAAAGTCTGTCAGATATTGTAGGCCTGTAAGCCAATGATGGGTACCCCAACATTACAGAAGAACCTTGGGTGACTGTCCACATAGCCAGCTGTTTCTATAATTTCTCACATTTTTTTGGAAGTTGCTTGCTTGTACTTCCTGCTTACTCAGGTAATATTATTTCCTTCTTTGGTCTTTGATGGAGTGAAGACTAGACAGTTACAATTACAGTTCTCTTGAATATGGCAAAAGGCATCTTAGGTACAAAACTTTGGACTCTTCAGGAGAGAACAACTAATGAAGTAATCTCTATAAATTTGCCAATTACTTATGGACTGGAAATTGAGAATGTATTTCTTACTTGATAATTGTTCTTGTATGCAGTTTAATTTTTGTTAAGGTTATTACCTTTCCTTCCTATTTGGATAATACTTGATAGTTCTTATTGTATATAGTTTTACTATGTTAGAGTTAGAACCTTCCCTTCTTAATTGGACAAAAAGGGAGAAATTTTATGGGAATTCTGTCATTGGTCAGCTAGCCAATTAAGAAGAGCTTTTTTTTTTTTTTTTTTTTTTTTTGTTTGTTTGTTTGTTTGATTTTGTTAAAGAGGCAGGGTTTTCATTTGGGGATGGACATGACCTAGGAGGAGGTAGTTTTTTTCCAGCAAGGAATGAGCAATGGTGGGTGTAAACACTGATTTGTAACTCTGTTCAGGTTCCCCATATGTTCTTTAATATTTGTGCATGGATTTTGTTTGATAATAAATGGTAAAGAAATCATTTATCAATTATTATTTGTCTTTTTGAGACAGGATTTCTCTGTGTAGCCTTGGCTGTCCTGGAACTAGCTCTGTAAAACAAACTGGCCTTGAACTAAGAGATCTGCCTGCCTCTGCCTCTAGAGTGCTGGAATTAAAGGCATGCACCACCACTGCCCTGCTATGAGTGTTTATCTTTAAGCAGAGTTTGTTATCAAACAAATACACCTAGAGAGAAAGCTGATCTATATAAGGTCTCTTTTCATTTCAGTAAAGAACTCAAACTAGAGAATGGCCAAATTATTATTATTTTTTCCTTTTAAGTCCACTTCCAGTTTTGGAACTTCACTTCTTGTTGAGAGGAAAAGCCATGCAAAGGAATAATGTCTAAAAGCCTCTGGCCCGTGAAAAGTTGTCTGTGTCTTGCCTTTGCCCTGGCCAACTGTAGACAAGGGGCATCAGACAAGACACAGCCTCTTCCCATTTGGAAGTAGACCTGGCTATGCCCTCTGCTGTCTAAGGGTCCCCCAGGAAGAGGAGGACTGTTGTATTTTAACATATTGTAAGACTTCTGCCCTTACAAGCAATTTGTATTCTTAGTATGTTATCCAGAACAGCACTGCTGTCCCTGGAAGGTTGAAGTGGCTTCTTCTTAACCCTGACTCATCCTTGGGAGGGATTGAAGGAGGAGAGAGAAGGAAGGAGCCTAGAGTTGTCTGCAGAGGTCAATACCTGTCTCCAAGGAGCAATCAATCATTCAAGTGATACACTAAGTAGATGATGGGGAAGGGGGGGGCAGGTGTTCTGCACTGTGAAACATCCTCTTAGAAATGAACTGGATTTGCATAGAAAAGGGCTTCATGTGTTCAAGAAGGACTTCGTAATTACTAGAGGGTGAGATCATGGAGCAAACAGACACAGTGGAAACACCTCCCTATCACCCAAAAGATAAACAAATGTAATAAATAGTATTTTTAAAAAAACACACCTCCTACCTTTCCAATGTAATACTTAGCCTTCTTGTAAAAGCCCCTAGACAAAAACAGTGGCTTCTTAGGCTTATTTCCTGTGTCTCTTGCATATTTACTCATTGACTGTGACACTTATTCATGGGCAGAGGGTGTAGTCTAGTCTGTTCTTTAATATCTGTTGTATTCCTTAAGGAAAGTGTTATTTTCTTTTGGAAAGGATTACTAAAGTATGAGTATGAAATGGTATTAAGTGCTATCAACTGACTTCATTATTTTTCCTGGAAGTTTTCAGTAATAAGGGTATTTCTATAGTCAAAGCATGTGCTTACAGTCTCCAAACACCACTGAGCAGACCCAGGACTTCATTCTCTCAAGGGAAATGCTTCTGTTTTTCCCTTAATCCCCAGCAATCTCATTAGTGGAGCATTCTTTTTGTTCTTTCTAAATGATTTGTAATCACTGTTTCTGTAAACCCAAGCTGAGATCTCCTCAGACAAAGTAGCCGCAGTAGATAAGGGGTTTCCCCTTCTCTGCTCCTATCACTAGTTCCTGTTTATCTTTTCTAACCAGTCCTCATCCTCATAATGTTTATTGTATTCTCTAAGTTTTCAGTCTCATGACAATCATGTGACAGACACATGAATTGTGAGAGAACTGCCTTTTTTTCAAGCTGTTATCCACAACTGTTTGCACATCAGAATTACCTGGGCACCTGTTAGGTGTCATGGCTTCTTACCTAAAAGCAACAAATGGCTTTTAACTACTGAGTCATCTTTCCAGCTCTGGAATAATACTTTTACATTATTATCTCATCAGATTCCCAGCCAACACGGTTGGCCATGTTCATTTGCCTGCTAGTTGGAAAACACATTGCATACTTATCATACAGAAAATTACATGCAAATTTTTCTAAAGCAGTTTTGCCTAAGGATTGCTCTATAAATAAATGAACAATAAGGACTATGTTCCTCCCACCATGTTATTTAATTGGGTATCCATTGTTGTTTAAATGTACTATTTTATTAAATCTTGGAGAACTTTAATCAATGTATTTTGATCCTATGCACCTCCCACTCTCCCAGATCCACCCCACTTCCCTACACCTCCAAACTCATGTCCTCCATATAGATCCCATCAAGTCCAATGTATGAAGTAGCTAATATTTATAAGAATCTTATGGATGGAGAGCTTTTATTTAAATTATTTCTCCACATTAGGTAAATAAAATAAACAAAAACAAAAGACTCTTCCTTGTAAATTTCCATTTACTCAACCTTTTCTCTGTGCCTCTGTTTCTCTTTCTCTATAAATGAACTCTCTCCCATTTCCATAAGTGTGAAGAATAATGTTATTTTAAAAATTGACATAATGCTAACCACTAGCCTCTGGAACATTACTGAAGCTAATTATTACATTTTCACTGTTCTGTGTCACTGACCTCCCATATTTTCTTAGTTAGTCTGCACTGGATAATCTTTCTTTCTTTTTTTTTTTTTTTTTTTTTCCCGACTGGATAATCTTTCTGCAGTAACACATCAATTTTCTCTATTCCCAGACCTCTGATGTTTTGTTGTTGTTTTTTTGTTTTTAGATTAAAGGTAGTTCAGACAATATATCAATCCCTGTCTTCTCTCTGATCTCCAGGCACTTTGTATATCAGTTGTAGCCATGCCGCACACTGGCTGCTTTTATTTTAATTACATAAGCATGCCTTTAGTTTTCCTTTTGATTACTGTTTCCACCACAGCACCTTTGCTACCTTGGATGCCCTCTAACTGGTCCTCTGTTCAAGCGTTTATCTCAGCTATGATTGGTCGGATGTGAGGATGCTCTTTGCTCTCTTCTCATCCCCTTTGCCTTCTATGCTGGTAAAGGTCTGAGGAGGGTATTGTATTTTACTCAGTGGCCGCAATGTGCAACACTGCTTTGACCCCCTTAGCTCGCTTCCTATTTCTCTGCCACTCTTCACATACAAAACCTTTTTCTTCCTTAGCTTTTGCTGCTTTCTTATCATCCACCATTTTCAACCCACGCCACGTGTCTTCTTTCCTATCACAGACGCTTCTTTCACTATAATCACCTATGACCCAGAAAGGTCATTTTGTTGTGTCCTATTAACTTTTGGGTACTCATTTAAAACTCTTCTCTGAAATACTCTTTTTGCTTGATTGAATGATGCTAATACACTTCACGAAGTCATCAGATTTCTGTGACTGTGACCAAATGCCTGAGAGAATCAACATGCAAGGAGGCAAAAACCTATTTGAGGGCTTATAGTCTCATAAGCTTTTTGTCCATATTTTGGGGAGTGGTGAGGCAGGGAGTGTGTAGTGGAGCAAAGATGCTTATCTTGGGGCAAATAGCACACGACAAACAAGAGAGAAAAAAAGCAGAGGTCCCTGCAAGGAGCCAGCAATCTGATATTTCCCTCAAAAGCTCTTTGCAAATGACCAATTTCTCACTCCACCACCACTAAAAACCATTTCCTGAAGGTTCTGCTGCCTCTAAGTAGCATCACAAGCCAGAGAGTAAGCTTTTAGCATTTGGGCCTTTGGGAACATTTGGGATCCAATAAGCTTCTTTGTTTACCCCTTCCTGTCTCACAGATTACTCTCCTTCTAATGGCCTCACTAGGTCAAGTCGATAATTATGACATGTCCCCAGGGCTCTGTTCTGAATTCTCCTAATGGATTGTCCTGCTTGAATTCTTTCTTTATCATTACTTATTAGTAATAGCATTAATTGTACAAAGCAGGGGCTTATTAGGATATTTCAATGCATGCATATAATATACTTAGATCTGTGGTGGTATTGTGTTCTCCAAAATATTGTGCACCCTAATAAATTTATCTGGGGTCAGAGAAGAGACAGCCACTAGATACAGAGGCTAGAAAATGGTGGCACTCACGCCTTTAATCCTAGCATTCCAGAGATAGAAATCCCTCTGGATCTCTGTGGGTTCAAGGCCACATTCGAAACAGTCAGGCATGGTGACACAAGAAGTGAGCCTTTAATTCCAAGGGAGTGATGGCAAAAACATTAAGATATGTAAGGCGTGAAGACCAGAAACTAGAAGCATTTGGCTGGTTAAGCTTTCAGGCTTTGGAGCAGCAGTTCAGCTGAAATTCGTTCTGGATGAGGACTCAGAGGTTTCCAGTCTGAGGAAACAGGATCAGTTGAGGAATTGGCAAGGTGAGGTAACTGTGGCTTGTTCTGCTTCTCTGATCTTCCAGCATTCCCCCCAATAACTAGCCTCAGGTTTTATTTTATTAATAAGACTCTTTAAGATTCATGCTACACAGATGTTATTCATCCTCTCCATTATTCTTTCTCTTCCCTCAATATCTTTTCTTCCTTAATCCACCACATCCTAGTAGCAGCACTTCTTTGTTGAGGTTTCTATCACTGTGAAGAGACACACTAACCACAACAACTCTTACAAAAGAAAACATTTAATTGGGGTGGTGTGCTTAGTGTTCAGAAGTTCAGTGCATTATCATCATGGTGGGACATGGTGGTGTGCAGACAGACATGTTGCTGGAGAAGTACCTGAGAGTCCTATATCTTGCAGGTAACAGGGAGTAGTCTGAGACACTGGGTGGTATCTTGAGCATATATGAGATCTCAAAGCATGCCTCCACATTGATACACTTCCTCCAAGAAGAACATACCTACTCCAACAAGGCCACACCTCTTAATATTACCACTTCTTTTGGGGGCTATTTTCTTTCAAACCACCACAGCTACCCTCCTTACTTCCATATCTTTCTCCATCCCTAGATTCCACATTAGAGAGAGAAAACACATGATGTTTTCTTTGTGGGATTGGCTTCTTTCACTTCAATCCATTTCCCAGAAAACAACATGGTTTCATTCTTTTTTGCTGTATAAATTTCCTTTGTATGTATGTAAGTACTACATTTTTCTTATTCATATATTCATAGATTGGACACCTAATCTGATTCCATAACTCCACTGTTTGTGAAATTGTACTGCAAAAATCATGGGTACATAGACATTCTATTCTTTTGTGAATATCTCTGGAAGCCATATGGCTGGATCCTATAGAAATTCTATTTTGAATTTTTTGAGTAATTTCCATACTGGTTTTCATTGTGGTTAGAATCATTTACATCCCTGTAAGCTCCCACCCCTGCCAAATAGCCAACAACATTTATTGTTATTATTTTCTTGATAGCCACTCTTGTAGTTGGAAGGTTTCTCCAGTCCCACCAGGCCATGAAGTCCCTCAGCCCACTTATAAAATAATCACTCAGAAGCTTACATTAATTATAAATGATTGGCCATTAGCTAAGGCTTATTACTGACTAGCTCTTACACTTAAATTAACCCATAATTCTTATTTATGTTTAACCACATGGCTTGGTACCTTTTCTCAGTTTTGCCTTGTCATCTTGCTTCCTCTGTGTCTGGCTGGCAACTCCTGACTCACCCCTTCCTCTTCCCAGAATTCTCCTTGTCCACTTACCCTGCCTATACTTCTTGCCTGGCTACTGGTCAACCAGTGTTTTGTTTATCAACCAACCAGAGCAACACATATTCACAGCATACAGAACGACATCCCACAGCACACTTTGCATTCTGAGCTGTGAGAAAGAATCCCAGGGTAATTTGCAGTTCCCTGTGGGCATAGGATCTTGAATACCTTTGCATGTTTTTATTGACCATTAATTAATTATACTGCTTTATTTATAAAGTGTCTGTACAGTTCAACTGCACATTTGTTGATTGGATTATTTGCTTTTTTGTTCATTGTTTAATTTTTCTGAGTTCTCTTATGTTCTGGAGGTCTGTGCCCTGTTGGATGATTACTGGAAGATTTTTCTCCCACTCTTTGGGCCATCTATTTACTCTGTGGATTATTTTTCTGTGCAGAAGCCTTTTAATTTGAGCCAACCCCATTGTCAATTCTTACTATTTTTGAGATTCTGGCATCCTATTCCAAAGGTCATTGCTTCTACCTAGATCTTGAGCAATTTCTCCTTTGAGTTTCAGAATTCCTGGTCTCATATTAGGTCTGTGATCAATTTTGAATTGGAATTTTAGGGGGTGGGGCACAGTATGAAAGAGGATGATCAAGTTTGAGTCTTGTGGATATGTTTTCCCCAGGGCTTCTTGTTCAAAAAGTTGCCTTTTAAGCAACATTTTTTGATGTTTTGTTTGTTTCTTGGTGGGGTTTTTGGTTTTTTTTGGTACCTTTGTCAAGAATTCAGTGACTCAAAAAAAATTTTTTTCTTCCTTGAATTCTTGCCTCCCTGCATGCCAACATCCCCAAAATAGTCTCTTAAAACAACCTAACAATGTATCAGCCCCTTCTCATGGCTTACAATCATCAATGACTTTGGTTTCTTTATTGACACTAACCTGTGAATCACCTACCTTGAACTATGTAATTCTGCAACAGTGATTTGTGCAGCTTTGGCACGTACTCACCTGGAAGACCAGTTCAGAGTGCTGGGCCACAGAGATCATTGCCACAAGACCTGGAGTAGGTGCAGAACTTTCATTTCTTTTTATCTGAAAGAATTCTGACCAATAGAGCACAGTTGCTCAAAGCCAATGTTTTGTTTAAAGTTTGTATAGAGATATGGCACAGCCGAGCACTATGGGAGTATAATATTCAGTTATTAAATCTTAAAAACTATGTTGGCTGGTATAGCAGCACCAGCAAACACAGCAGTGTGTCATTGGGAGAATTGTTTAACCTCCAGGTCTCTGTTTCTCTAACTGTGGAATGGGGATACTGTAGCCTATTACATCTCTACAGAATAATGAAACTGATCAAATATAATAGCTGTCTGCTTTATACAGTATAATGTTACTTATATCTTTGATGCCATTGCTAGTATAAAGAAAAAAGAATAGGATTCATCAAACAGATTAAGCATTAGAAAGCATTTCTGGTGTTTCTCAATGAAACAATTTATAAACGGTGAAAGATTTCAATGCTCCTGGTCATTTTGTATACAAATGTGCACTGAATTTTAGCAACAAAGAATGGGAGTAGAAAACACACTTTTGCCTTCCAGTGCTTATTTCTTAGACTAGCTTTTGTTAAAAATATGAGGGAAGTAAATCAAGAGAATGTGGTTCTTACGCTAATTGATATGTGATTTGGAACAAATCATTAGACTTCCCTGGGCCTCCGTATTGCAACACAATGAAGAGTCTCCCCAGCTCTCTAAAATGCTTCTGGTTCAATAAATCAATAGTCCTAATTGAGTAGACGGGGCATGCACACATGAACAGATACAAGGGAAGCTTGCAAAGTAATTTACCCGCAAGTACTCACAAGTACAGACAGTATCTATTAAGTATTTAGGTAAGTCAACTGGAAGAGTGACCCGACTTGGGTGGCCCTATTCAGGAAACATTGACATCTTGACTGGTGAGTCTCATGCCAACAAATTGCTTACAGTGGAAAAATTAAGAATGAAGTGTGCCTTACGTGAGACTGACCTACATGCATTACAATCTCTTCGCTACATAAACGGACCAGTAAAATTCTCCTGCTGTCTGTAAATGCTGGGTGCTTTTGCATTTATTGTTTTACTTAACTCCAGGAAATTTAGTGACTTGTCAAACATCATCCAGCTAGCAAATGGAAGAAAGAGACTCCAAAGAAGAAAAACCTTGATTCTTAGTCCATCTTTCCACACTTGACCTCATCCCATTTTATACAAACTGATTTGATGCTAGACCCCCAAAAACCTGCTCTACAGGCTATGCTTGTCTCCCCACAACCTTTGACTTATTTAATACTTTTACATTTTTAAAAAAGTGAACTTTTTCTATAATTGCACCCTCCTTATTTTGTTTTTAAGTTAAATTTATTTGTTGATGAGTTTATACAAGTATATAGTTCATTTGGAATATTCTCACCCCACACCCTCCCTTCTCACCCTCTCACCCCCACCCCACCCCATGCTTACAAATCCCTTCCTCATATTCATGTCTTTTTGTTTTGTGTTGTGATCTACTGAGTTTAACCAGGGCCATCTGCATGACAGTTAGTGTGTAACTATCCATTGGAAACAGGTGGTCTCAGCAGTTAGTGTATAACTAAAGATAATGACTCCTCCTCCCTTAGCATCCATCAGTTTACAATAGTTCACCTGGGATGTGTAAGGCCCCATGAGCTTATCCATGGCTGACTACCTATAGGAATCCACATCAATAGTTATAAGATGTCAAATTAGCAAAAGAACACATTCCACCCTATGACTTCCACAGCCATGGGAGTTTTCACCAAGTTTACTGTACCAGGGATGGATTCCCTTCTACAGAGCAGACCTCAAATCCAATCAGAGAGTAGTTGGTTACCTTTATAGCTGTAGCACAACTGTTGCAACAACAGGGGTATTTTGACTGGCAAGTGGGTATCACAGCTTGCAAAGTTCACAGCTGCCTAAGACTGAGGTGGACTCTTCGCCACCAGCAGCCTTCCCAGCCTTCCCAGCAATCTCTGGCACTATGAACGCTGGCCGGAAGGGGGATGCTAGTTCAGTTCCAGCTGGATTTCTCCCCGTTCTACAACCAAGGTGTGTGATGTCCTCAGTGATGGGTTTTATAATCTTGTTCTCCTGGGTAACTGCAATAGCCTGGGTGGTGTGGGGAGCCTCTGGAGCCTTCCTGACTAACAACTCTGAGGAAAACAGCCCCTGCCTGGCACTGCTGTTCAAGTGCTTTTTCAAAACATACTTTTAGTTAGCTTATAGAGTAATTGATTTTCATTTTTTTCCTGTTACTACTATCCCAAGAGCTAATATTTTAAGTTCTTAATAATGCTCTGTGCACCATGAAGGACTAGTGATCTGCTTAAACCCCATCTAGATCACCCTTCCATCAACAATTCTTTTATAGTGAAAACATTCTTCCCAATTTTGAAGGTACAGTATTCGTGTGTGTGTGTGTGTGTGTGTGTGTGTGTGTGTGTGTGTGTGTAAAACATCATCACTAAGTTTCTTTGTGATTCTCTTTCTCCCCATGCCTCTTGTTAGTCTTCACCATGCTCTCCCTCTCTGGTTTAGCCACTGGAGTATTTCTTTGAGTTGATACTGACAGATGAATGCAGGGTGCTTTATTAAGATGCATGAATGTGTCACCCCATGCCATGCTAAGCATCAGCTTCTCTGGAGGGCAGCTGCAGTTCTTCCCGAGGAAGGAGTCCCTCCCCGAGCTTTCTGGGGGGGGAAAATATTGAATGTTCAGGCTATTCCGTTAGTGCCTGAAGCAGCTCCCTGCCTTTCCTGTCATGAGTCCTCTATGGGAAACCTTCCATAAAATGAGATGAAAATAAACCAAGAGAGGAGTGTATCTGTCATGCATCAGGCCAGGTACCCTGGTTCAGAAAGCTCAGAAACAATAATGTGAAGTCATATTCTTTCTCAGTCAGAGGCAATTGCAGAGTTGCGGCTTGCGCACAGTGGTCTGGAATCGGGGCTGGGTTGTCAGTAGCACGAGCGTGCATGCGCAGCCCTTGTTCAGGTGCTTCTCCCTTGAGTTCGTGACGCTTCTTTCAACACCGTTCATCAGAGGGCATGCTCCGTGGTGGTGACAGCTCATGCAGCAAGCTTGAAATCATTTTTAAAGCTGCAATTGCATGAGCATGTTCCTACAAAGTTCGACACTTTGTTCACACATGAAAACAGAACTTAAGCGGATGGAACCCACTTGGTTTATGTGAGTGTTCGTAGGGTATAGTGCCCCAATGAGGTGTATAACTTGGGACTGTCTGAACATCAAATTAGATTGGCAGAGGATAATCAACTACAAAGTGTGTAATGGAGAACCTTATATTCAGTTTGCTGTATATTCATTTCTCCAAAGCTCGTGATTAAAATATGTGTGGTGTGTGTGTGTGTGTGTGTGTGTGTGTGTGTGTGTGTGTGTGAATGGCATTCATCAGTAAATTTAAGTAGGAATTTTTTACTGTTGAATAACTGATTTTTAAATATTTTCTACATAGGAAAATCCTATTTGAAATCAAGGTGCATGGCATGCTTTTCTATTACTAGATTAAAGATAAGTAGAACTGACTGTTGCATATAGTAATCACCCTTATCCACATAATCTAAGCACTGAAGTTGTAGATAACACTGAACCCTGCATAACATGACTTTTACCGTGCAAACACATGATAAAGCTTAATGTACGGATTAGGCAGGGCAAGAGAGTGCCAATAATCCACAAAATAGAATAATTCAAGCAATATAGTGAGGTGAGAGTTATATGAATATAGATAGCCCTCTTAAGTATCTTACTGTACTTCTCCTTTTTCTTCTTGAAACGTTATATGGTGATACAATGCCTGTGTGATGGGATGAAAGGCGTAGTCCTTGTGCTGTGGTGGAAGGCCACTGTGGGAATCCTATCTCATGACCAAAACGGTTATGAAGTGAACAATCTATAGCGCAGATTCTGTACAAAATGCTGACTGACATCTCAAGCAGGCAGCATGACTTCAATGGTGGTTTCAATGGTTGGCTTGTGGAGGCCATGAGCACCTTGCCATGGCCTGCCATTTAAAATATATGAGTCGATTTCTGGAATGCTTTGTTTTCTATTTCCAGGCTATAGTGGAGGAGGCTAACAGAAACAAAAACATTGCCAGGTGAGGTGGTGCACACCTTTCACCCCAGCACTGGGGAGGTGGAGGCAGCCAGATCTCTGTGTAATTAAGGCTAGCCTGGTCTACTCAGAGAGTTCCAGGACAGCCAGAGCTTGATAGTGATACCCTGGTGAACAAACAAATAAACACACACACACACACACACACACACACACACACACACACACACACACCATGACTCTTTGACTAAAGGGAGACTCTGGAAGATGTTCTGTTATTGACCTTGATTGAGTGAAATGGAAGTGATGTAGAGTCAAACTGACCTCTTCTAGGCGGGTACGTCTATGAATTTTGACAGAAGCAAACAGTTGTACAATCACTGTCACCACAGTCTAAGTGCATGCTTTTGTTTCCTTCAAGACTTCTTTCACGACATCTATGACAATCTTCCTTTGTTCCGCTCCTAAGCCTGTAGCAACGACTGATATATTTCTTTAACTAGCCCTTTGCTTTTGCAACACGTCACACAACTAGAATCTGACATTTTCATTTAGAATAAAAGTTTTGAGCTACATCTGTTTTGCATGTTATCATACTTTTCCCTTTTATTTCTAAGCACTATTCCATTGTTCATATCTATTACGCTTTGTTTTGTTGATATATAAGTTATCAAATACTTTCCTATCAGGTTTTTGCCTATGACTAATAAATTTGCTATGAACATTTGATCCAATTGATGTTTTCATTTTTCTTGGGTAAATTCCCACAAGCGGAAGAGTTGAGTCATATAATAAATTTACATGTCATGCCTTGAAGTTATTATATACTTAATGTGCATACATGTGTGCATGTGTGCGCAGGAATGCATATGCCTGTGGAGGGCAGAGGTTGATGTCAGCTATCTTCCTCAGTTACTTTTTACTGTTTTTTTTTTTTTTTTAAAGACAGAACCACTCATTAGACCTGGGGTTTCCCAATTTGACTAGACAGGCTACCAGCAAACCCCAGGGATCTATTTACCTTCCTCTGTCAGCACTGGGATTCCCAGCCAGTGCTGTGCTGCCACAGCTTTTTTTTTTTTTTCCCCAAACATGAGTGCTTGGGATGGAATTTAGGTCCTCATGCTTGTACAGCATCATTTTACAGAGTGAGCCGTCTCCCCAGCCTTGTGTAGTTTAATAGGTAAACAGCTTTCCAAACGGTGATGTGTGGTGGCTAGTCTTATGTCAGTTTGACACAAGCTAGAGTTATCAGAAGGGAGGGAGCCTCAATTGGGAAAATGCCTCCATAAGATCCAACTGGAATGCATTTACATAATTAGTGATTGATGGGGGAGGGCCCAGCCTACTGTGGGTGGTACCATCCCTGGGCTGGTGGTCTTAAGAGTCTATGAGAAAGCAGGCTGAGCAAGCCATAGGGAGCAAGCCAGCAGGCAGCACTCCTCCATGGCCTCTTCATCAGCTCCTGCCTTCAGGTTCCTGCCCTGTTTGAGTTCTTATCCTGACTCCCTTCACTGATGAGCATAAATATGGAGGTGTAAGCCAAATAAACCCTTTCCTCCCCAACTTGCTTTTTGGTCATGGTGTTTTGTCACAGCAATAGAAACCCTAAGTAAGACATGGTGTCATTTTATATTTCTATTGTCATTGTATGAGAGATACAGTTTCTCTATTCTCTCAACAAGTAGCATGGTGAGCCTTTATAATTTACCTATGAGACAGGTGTCTCATAATATTTCATAGTGACTTTTATTTACATTTTCTTAGCAACTCTTTAAATTGCTAGTAGACACTCAAGGAAACCTGAGATATCAAGCATTCCCCATTTTTTTGACCACCTGTATGTTTTCATTAAGTGGCTATCTAAAACTTTTACATTTTAAAAGGTTAATTTTAATTTTTAACTATGTGTGTGCATATATGTCTATGTGTGGGTAAGTGTACTTACATGCAAAGACTATAGAGGACATCAGATCCCTTGGAGCTGGAATTATAGGTTGTATTGAGCTATGTGACTTGGGTGTTAGGAATCAAATTTGGGTCCTTTGCAAAAAACAGTATGTTCTCTTAGTCACTGAACCATTTCTTCTGGCCCTAATTCTTTCCCGTTTTTAATCAGACTGTTTGTTTTATATTATTGAGTTCTGAGAGTTCTTTATATATTCTGGATATCAATCCATAACTGATAGGTATTGCCAAAGAATTTTTCTTACTTTTTTACTTTTCTAGCCCTTTCTTAAGAAACAGTGTTGTTCAAAGAGAAGTTTTTGATTTTTATTGAATCATAGTTTTCTTTTTATCTTTTTTCTTTGATAGTTTATGCTTTTTGTACCTATACAAGAAGTCGGTCTAACTTTCATATATATTCTTTGATAAAGAGAGTAACTTTTTTTTGTAAAACCTAGAGAAAAGTTGTCTAGACTTCAAAACTTTCTTGAAATTCACTTCTATGTGAATGTCTTGAAGATGCCATCCACAAATAAAATAAAGCTTTCTGAGTTTTAGTTCATAGAGTTCTTTCCTTCTGTTAAAAATTTGTTTTTGTTTGTAGAACCATCTGTCCTCATAAGGTTTGACTGTCAACTTGACACAGTCTAGAGTCACCCAAGAAAGGAAGATTCAACTGAGGTATTGCTTACATCAGATGGCCTGTGGGCATGTCTATGGGGTATAGTTTCAATTGTTAATTGATACAAGAGGAGCCAGCCCACTCCAGGTTGTACCATTCCTAGGCAGGCAGTTCTGGATTGTATAACAAAGCTAGCTTGTAATGAACATATGAGTGAGCTAGCAAGTACTGTTTGTCTGTGGTTTCTGATTCAAGTTCCTTCTTGAGTTCCTACCCTGACATCCTTCAATGATGGGCTATCACCTGGAAGAGTAAGTTGAAATAAATATCCTCCAAGCTGCTTTTGGACAGAGTGTTTTATCATAAGAGAAAGAAAACTAAGACACCATTCTTAGATAGTTTTATTGTTTTTTATTGATTGATCATTACATTCTAAGATATTCAGAATTCTTTGCCTGGGTCATTGTTTTGAACCTATTTTCTGTTGCAATAAATTTTTTGATGTTCCTTGATCTATGTGTTTTTATCAGTCATTTATAACCATGTTAGGCTATAGTTTAAGGATATGATGCTAACCATAGCCCTTTTCTCTTTTGCTTTATGTAAAGGCTGGATCAACTCAGCAATGGAGGATGTGTGCCTTTCCTGAAGTCATATCTTAGGAAAGTACAAAGGTGGCATTTTGTTGTTGGTAATAATTATCATTGGGTTATTGAATGCATTTTCTTTTTTGCTTCAGTTTTTCAAGGAATCTTTTTCCTACAGCTTTACCATTGAGATGGAATAATATGCTCATTTCCTGAAATACTTCATAATCATTAACAGCTCTACACAGAAACAAATCATAAACAACAGAATCTGAAACTTCCCTAATTGGTCCTTAGTTTTCTTGCCTTAATGCTTAGTCTTAACATTAGCTATACCGGTTAAGAATACTCATGTTTTTTTTTGTTTGTTTGTTTGTTTGTTTTTGTCTTTGTTTTTTCGAGACAGGGTTTCTCTGTGTAGCTTTGTGCCTTTCCTGGAACTCACTTGGTAGCCCAGGCTGGCCTTGAACTCACAGAGATCTGCCTGCCTCTGCCTCCCGAGTGCTGGGATTAAAGGCGTGTGCCACCACCGCCCAGCTAAGAATACTCATGTTTTTAACAAGAAAAATATTCGTCTTGAATTATCTTCTACAGAAGTGGTTACTTCCTTATTCAGTTATACTACTAAGGCAGCCTCTGGGCCTCTGTGATACATGTCCACAAATCTATTTCTTGCACTAGATCATGAGTTTCTTGAAGATAGGAAGTACTCTCTCTTCACATCCCCTGTCCCCTAGTACCACAGCTGAGGACTTTAATTCAGGTACCAGGGAGATGAAAGTATATGTTGAAGTTACGTCAGGATTGCTGTGAGCTAATAAAGCACTCATGTATAGTGATATTTTATTTGTACTAAAATGTGATTTGTATGTTAATAAATAAAGTTGCCTGGGGGTCAGAACTATTAGAGCCATAGCAAAAGCTGGGTGGTGGTGGTGGTGGTGGTGCACGGCTTTAATCCCAGCACTTGGTAGGCAGAGCTAGGTAGGTCTCTGTGGTTCAAGGATACAGCCAACATTGGAGACACACACCTTTAATCTCAATACCAACCATAGAAGACCTGGAGGTCTGTACAGACAGGCAGTGATGAGGCAGTCATGTGGTTGGGTTTACAACCACTGAGAAGGCAGAACAGAAAGTCTATATAAAGACAAAAACACAGGAAGTAGGTCTCTTGGCTGAAGAGGCTAGAAGCAGCAGATGGGTAAGGCTCTTAGCTCTGATCTCTTGGCTTTCTTCTTTGCATTGTTTCTGTGTTTCTTATTTAATAAGACTGTTGGTTATGTCTACACTGATGTTTCTATATCATTTTTCTTTCTGGGAATAGAAGACATGTGGAGATGAAAAGCTAAGTTTTACCGTCACATATTCTTGGATTTAAATGCCAACTCGAATTCTGTCACATGCTGGGTATGTCACTTGGTACTTTTTTTCTTTTGTACATCTATTTTCTTTTTTTGAATTTAGTATGTACATTATTATACATAATATTACTATTAATGTATATGTGAATGAGAGACAGAGACAAAAGGAGCAGAGACACAGAGAGACAGAGAGTCTATGTGCATGTCACAATGTATGCTTGGTGATCACAGGACAGCTTGTGAGGACTGGTTCTCTACTTCCTCTGTATGGGTCCTGGGGCTTGAACTCTGGTCCTCAGCCTTGGAAGCAAGGGCCTTTACCTTTTGAGCCCTATTTATGGGCTCATATTAATTTTCCTATTTGTAAGGATAATAACACCAGACTTTGGGCTTTTTTTAGTGTTAAGTGAGCCACACAAAGTATGTAGCACAGAGTATTCAATATGTGGTAGGTAGTAGATGTTAATAGTGGGATCATCAGAATATATTTGGAAGCATATGTTCATACCAGGAGAGTTTTTTCTGCCTTAGAGAGCCTTCTAATACATTGAATTTTATATGAACAACTATGGAATGCTATGTTGGTTTATAGAAACAACTGTATCTCATGAGCCTTCTAGAATTTTCCTTGTCTGACTTTTAATCTTCTTATATGATGGCCCGTGTTGTGTCTGTTGACGCTTTTTTGTTCATTAAATCTAAATGCTGCATTTAAGTTGAGTCTTACCAACTGTAAGGATTATGACTTCCCAAATGGAAAGTTCACATGAAGGGTTCTGTGTCTTACACATGCCACTTACAAATATAGGACTCTTGTCTGTAGACTCATAACCAAACTACTGTAATATTTCAGTGTTTATAATCATTTGAAAGGTAAAAGTGTCCATGCAATTTAAGTATTTTTAAAGTATCTTGTGCCTGCATCCATATGCATTACTGATGCTAGAAGCGAATGCATGTGACACCATTCATTCACTTACTCATGCATCTAATTTTCTTTTGTATGTTGTTTTTTCTTTTTATTAGTATCTATTCACTATAAATGTTTCCATTATTTCATTTTTAGCTTTTCTATTCATTAATTCTTTCCTTCCCCTACTTTTAATAGGGACTCAGATAAAAGTCAGACCACCATCTTTTCTCTTGAAGACCTACTTCTTGACAGCCATTGTACTCAGCCCCAGAATGCTTAGTCATGTGCAACACAGCTTCCTACAAGTGTCTTAACTTGTAAAACTGGGGTAAAGTTCATCAGGGGAAAAAATCTACATTTTCTGAAAAATAATAATATTTTAAAAGTTAAAAATATTTGGAGAAAGATAGTTTTAAATTAGCTTCACAAGCATGCAGGCAACTTTCAGCAGGACTTCAAGAATACCACCCACTCCGTTCAATTTCACATCCTCTATCCCCCATGGACACTGAGGCCTTGTGTATATGCCATCAATTTTCAGGCTCCTTGCAAGCTGAAGAATTCATGCATGGCAGATACAATCTTTTCTGTTACTTGTAATTTCTCCAGAGTATGTTCATGCTGATACCTGGCTTGGCTCAACAGATTTAAGTATGCATGTTGTTGTATCTGATAAAGTAATAATATAAGTAGGCTGAGATGCCTGGAATCAGCTGGATATTGTTTTACATGAAATTCTGTTGTTATGGACAGATGTCTTCCATACAGAACAGCCAGATCATTCATTCTTCCATGATGAAAGTTTTTCCCTTCCCCCTTCTTCATTCTCTGCCTCCCTCTTCTTTGGAAAGCACCCAGCACCCCTATAAAACACACACATCTGGGGCATCCATTCTCCAATTTTCTGGATGTCTTAAGCTAATGTTTCCATTAGTTTGTGTTTGCTTCCTTGAAGCAGGATAATTGATTTGCCCATATCCAGATCTATACATTATGTATTAGTAGATGAGAAATCACACACAAATGGTAGGACATGGCAGGCGGCAGCCACACAGATTAGCTTCAGCTGATCAAATAATAACTACAAGTCAGCTCTGTACTGGGCTCAATGAGTCTCCAGAGGGAAATCACAAGAATCTTTTCAATTTTTCAGAATGGTTTTCCCTTTCTTGTACTCTTAATAAAAACATTTATTCCCTGGGCATCCTGGGGTAAAATTTAGTCCTAATCAGTAACAGTCAGCATAGAATTAATTATTAAAAAGCAGAAGTACGATGGAACTGTCAGAGTTCAGGAAACAATAGTGGGAGAATTCAACGGGCATTAAAACAGCAATTATGCACTTCCTAGGCAAGTGTGGCCTTTTCTAGCAAAAGGAGAGAGGTAGCTGACAGGTTGGCCCTGAGAAAGGTACCTATGCACTCTTTGAATACATAAGCAGAGCTGGAGAAGGGAGTTGCCACTATTTTCTGGCTGAGAGAAAATGTTTTGTCAGTGATGGGCTGGAGGCCAGCAGCATAAATTTTTACTCAAGTCTGAATATCTGAAAAAGTGCTCGCTCTTTCTATCTGTCGTTTTACAGACAGAATCTGGATGGATGTTTGAAGAGGCTCTGTTGTGACCTCTGCCAGAACCAAAGGAAAAGGGATATCGGATGTTTGACCTTGACATCACTGGAATGTCCCTTAGACCTGGACTTTCTGTCTGGCCCACAGCTTCAGTGTTGTCTCAGGACACAGTGACCTCCTGCTTGGTTCCTCACCCTGCTCCAGGGGTGGGACACATGTCGGTAAAGCCAGCAGGTGAGAGGAAGCCAAGAAATGCAGGGAAGAATGCTAGTTCAAGTTTATAATTAGGATTAGTGAAGCAGCCTTGTCTCCTAGGAACTTCCAAGGTGGAAGCTTGCAAGATGGAGCTTCACATTCCAGGTAAGTGTGGTTAAAAGGGGTGATGGGCCAATCAGGGGAGACAGAAACACAGACTATGAACCATAGAATGCGGATGTAGGCAACTGGAGCATGAAGAAACAATTGAAAAGCAAATGGCAGAAGGAGACTTGAGAGGGTAGTGTGTGTGTGTGTGTGTGTGTGTGTGTGTGTGTGTGTGTGTGTGTGTGTGAATATGATCAAAGTACACTATGAACCAGTGTTAAAATGTCTTAAGGAAGCCCAATTTCATGTATAATTAATATACGCCAACAAAAACAACTTTTAAACAGTAACGTGTAGTCCACAGGGCAAGTTGTCAGATTCTGTTTTTAAATGTTTGGCCATGATAGAATATTGAAAAGTCAAATGGTAAAGAGGTGGAGTCTTCTCTTGACTTTTGAATATTATTTATTTATTCATTCATCCACTCTCATTCATTTATTTGTTTGTTTGTTTTTAGGTGTATGTGTATGTGTCTGAGTGTAAATATGTGCACTACTTGCTTACAGTGGCCTGTAGAGGTCAGAAGAGGCATTGGATCCCTTAGAACTGGAGTTACAGATAGTTGTGAGCTACCACACAGGCATTGGGAACTAAATGTGGGTCCTCTGCAGGAGAAGTATTGTTAACTACTGAGACATCTCCCCAGTGCCATTCACTGGACTTTTGAACCCTTGACCTTTTGTATTCATGATTTCCCTATCTCTGACCTCTTCTTGGTCAGGTCTATACTTAACTCAGGTTAAGTGCTTTACAAATAATCCGTATTTCACCCCCCTTGCCACTTTAACAAGGCAACTCAAGGCAAGGTTCAAATTATGTTCGATGAGTAATAGTTAACACAAGATTGGGGAAAAAGTCTTATGCCACCTGTTTTTAATCTGCAGCTGCTAAGGTCCCACACAGTTTTCCTGGTCATTCCTCTTTAGGAAAAGTGTACACAGCATCCTTTCTCCCCACTTAAATGAACTCAGAGGCAACTCAAGGCAAGGTTCAAATTATGTTCGATGTCACCCTACACAAATTTTCTCTCACCTCTGATCTTCCAACTCTTTGTCTGTAAAGCAGAGAATTGCAGAAGTGTTACGGAGATTCAGTGGACTCACTACTTAAAGCCCTCTTGTAGGACCGGACACGTGAATGCACATCATCACTCTCAGTTGTTACTTTGGCTTCTTATCAAGAGTCGAACAGAAACTGACTTTCTGTTTTTAAAAGTATGCAAAGCCATTTTAAATCAGCACGTAATATTTTAGATACCAATGTGACATTTTTAAATAAAGTGTGACTTTATGATTCTCCTTCTCCCAGCACTCCCAACCCCCATTTCCTCTGTTCCCCCTCGTCAGTCATCTCCCTCACAGATTATTTTTCTCCTTCATGAATCGTGTGTTCTTTTGCCCAAACCCTATTCTTTCTCTTACCTAATGTTCTTACACTGTCTTGTTCTCCTTCCCAGATTCTGAGAATTCACCCACACCTGTCTATGTATGCACATTCATGTATTATGGGCTTGAACCTGTCTCTTATCTATATCTTTGTAAGGGTCCACTAATTAGTTGGTTTCTTGTTGGAGAAGGCTATCTTTCACAGACAGTGCTCTGTGGATGTTCCTTGCCCAGTATTCAATACTTCCTAAGCTGCGGGTTATCACTCAACATCAAATGCTCCTTACTTACTTCAATTGTTTACAACATTGCTTTTCCCACCCCCTTGCCCCGCCCAGCTTTTATTAATCTTATGAGGTATAAACTCGTTAGGAAAAGTGTACACAGCATCCTTTCTCCCCACTTAAATGAACTCAGAGGCAACTCAAGGCAAGGTTCAAAATATGTTCGATGAGTAATAGTGAACACAAGATTGGGGAAAAAGTCTTATGCCACCTGTTTTCAATCTGCAGCTGCTGAGGTCCCACACAGTTTTCCTGGTCATTCAGCATTTGGGTAAGTGTTTCAGCATCGACTGGTATGTAGGGGGGGAATGTGCTTTGGATTCAGTACAAATAGCATATTTGAATAACTGACCATCATTAAATATTCCCAGACAAAGAATAAGAAAAGGTGTTTCTGCCTCCTCCCCGCTTTAGTAATCTCTATACGTGAGGCAGAGAGGACCCTGTAAACACAGACACTAGGAACACACTTTAAAACAAATAGTTGGTTGCAATAACTGCAACGTGGGAGGGCTGCCTGACCTTTCCTGGCATACAGTTTGCTTTGCCTGAAGAGATTCGATTTTTCAATGTGATCATCAGCTTGGGCAAATCTCCTTTTTTTCGAGAGCATTTTTATACTTGGGGGCTGTCAGCTCTTGCCTTGTTCCCCTGCCCTTGTTTCTCTTTCATGGCAAATTGAAAATATCCTACCCTAAGCACTTCATTTCTGGTGTCATTCTAGTTCCAGCTGGTCGAGGCCAGTGTACCCCATGAATGATGATGTCCACAGCTGAACCCAAGGCCTAGGCCTTGACCAAGGATGCTGCCTGCTGGTTTGGGAGGGCTCCTTTATTTGACTGGCTATTGTAAAGGGAGAAATAGCGCATAACTGTATCATCACCAAGCAATTACTTTTTTTTTGTTGTTGTAAGATATAAGAATGAGGCTTGTTTTGATATTATCACCTTGAGATGAGATGTTTAAACCCAGGAGAGAAGGGAGAATGAGAGCAGATGTATCAAAGGTTTGGTAAGGTGGAAACATGAGAGGATAGTCATAGAAGGGAAATTACTTTTTCAATTTTCAAGAATTTCAAAAAAAATCCCAAGAATTCCTTTTTGATCTGGCTGTTGTGGGTTTGCCTATAATTTCAGAACTCAGGAGGCAGGAGGATAGTGAGTTTGAAGTCAGACTGAGCTAAATAGTAAGACCATGTTTCAATCCCTTAGTCCTAACCCAGCCACAAAATTAATAATAATGATGATGATGATAATAAAGTTTTAAAAAGATGTGTTTGCATTCCCCAGGGACCTTGCTCAGCCTTGACACAGCGGGGAGGGGCTTGGTCCTGACTCAACTTAGTATACCAGACTTTGTTGACTCTCCCAGGGAAGTCTTACCAACTCTCTGTGGAGTGGATGGGGTTTGGAATAAGGGGAGTTGGTGGAGGCTGGAGAAGGGGAGGGAGAGGGAACTGGGATTGCTATGTAAAATGAAAAAAAAAAAAACTTAAAAAAAATAAAGACATGTTTGGTCTAAGGATGTGGCTCAGTGGTCGATTACTTGTGTAGCAAGTGTGAAGTCTCAATTTTGATCCCCAACACCACACATATACCAAGGCAGTGCTGCTACAGTTATAGGTAAAGTCGGTGAGTTGGAAGGACAAGAGGGGAGACCTTTCATTCCAGTGGTGCTGTGGGCCTGGAGGGTTAGCACTGGGTATTTGAGCAAGGATTCCATTAAGTTTGGCCCATGTGCAGATGTGTGTGACTGTCAGGTAGCAGTCACAGATTTGTTTGAAGATTGATAATTATACCAGAAGGCCTTCTTAGGACACCTGCTATTCTATAACTCTGTTTTTTACTGTGATTGACAGGATATAGAAGTTTTGGTTTAGTTACTTTCTTCTTGAGGAAATACAGTAGACCTCTTCTGGACAGTGTCTGAATAGGAGCAAATCTGGAAGGCGTGCCAATTTAGACTTTACAAAATGTAGGGAGATAAAGAATGTGGGACACTCATCTTTTGTGGTCTGGGTAGCCCATGTGTTTCTCATCGATCACCTCATCTGCTGCTCAAACGAACTTGGAAAGATTCAGTTATTTTACTAATAAGAAAGCAGATCTCAGAGAGGTTAAATGACACCACTAAGATCTTTCTGTATTAGGAGACAAGTTAAAAGATTTAAAGCGAGTCTAACTCTAGATCATATATCCTATGTGGTTGGTATTGGGGTGAGTGGGAAACAGTGAATGAATGGTGAGGTCTAGAGACAGAGGCCAGTGCAGCATCTGGGAAAACTCCCTTGAGGAAATACAGGGCAGAAGGTAGGACTGAACAGAAAGAACGTGAATTAGGGAGAAGTGGGCAAGGGTATGCTGTGGAACACAAACATGAGCAAACAAATGAAGCAGAGGAAAACAAGTTGTTAAAAACTGGCCAAAAATTCAGTGTGACTCAAAGGGAGGCTATGGAGAATGGGCAGGACTGTGCAGGGAATGATAAGACTAAGAAGGTAGCTGGGCAGAGTTCTTTAGCTGCACAGCACAGTGTGTGACTCAATTCCAAGTGGCTTACCCTGTCAGTGATGTGAGTTCAGAGACAGTTAAATGCAACATGAGCATCGGTTCCTTAAGTCACTTTGGTAGAGGTAACACTGTGATGCTATGGCTTTCTAGCCCAAGTCTCCCCCGGTGATCTTTGAAAACACAGTCCCAGATCTGTGTGTAGCAGAGCACTTACCAAGTCAGCAGGTGGATTAAGGAATATTCTGTCATCCTCCAAACTCTGGGTTATCTCTTCCCTCAGTCAACATAGTTGCCAGAGACCCTGGAAAAGCCTGAAATGGTTTACTCCCATTGACAGGCTTATCAGGCAAAGCAGCCCAGAGACCGCTTCTGCAGAAGACAAGATAGCAGGCTTCTGAAGGGAAGGAAGGGCATGACAGGCGGAGCAAAGCAACTCTGTCAGCACGTGCAAGCTTAGATGCAAATATCCGCATGTCCACTCCACATTTATTTTCTTATTCTTAACTAGCCCTTATCATTTACCTAGGCATCTTTACTAAAGAAAGATGTACTTTTCACACACACACACATACACACACACACACACACACACACACACACACACACACACACAGCCATTAGGACTGAGGTGAAAGCATTCTTCATTCTTACTCAACTGAAGTTCTTCCCAAGACTAGGAAACACAGCCCCCGTTGGGTTTGTGCAAAGACCAGTACCAAGATATTCTAAGCAAGGACTGGTAAAACAAGCAGCCTGTTGAGCAGACAGAGGGCTGATCTTGGTCCATAAGGAGTGAGGGATGTGCAGCATACAGACAGGGTGTGAAATGAGCTGCTGAGGACCTTTGAATTGTGTGTGCTCATGGGGCAGAGGAGAAAGGAGCCCACTGACCTACCAGTCAGACCTAGGATAAAATTAATTCATTTATTTAGCGGATAACATATCAAACCCTCGTTATGTGTGATGTAGATTACATGTCAGATGTGGAATTAAAGTAGAAAACAAGAGAGAAAATGTCCCTTTGTGTGGAGCTTGTGTCCATTTTTAATCGGTAGATTTAATCATCTTTTCAATACCATTTACAGGAAAAATCTTACAGAAAGGGGTCACTGGAGAGGGCTGTATCTTTTGGCCCACTATTATTCCATTCTGTTCTAGTATCTGTTTTTTTACCACTCAAGAGGAACGCTTTTTTACATTTGGAAATAGTTGGGGAAATGGAAAAATATCATGACATCAAACAATAGGACCTTTTAAATCCAAGGTATAAAATTCAATCGGAACAAGTCCATGCTCTCTTGCTTATATATTCCTAGTCTGTGGCTGCTGTCCCTCTGCAATGGCTGAGCTGGGCAGCTCCTACAGAGACATCGAGGCTTGAGATGTCTAAATTATTTGCTCTTTGGCCCTTTCCAGACCGACCCCTGGTCTCAAGTCTGTAGCTCTTTATGACCCTCTCCTCTCAGCTCATCCTCCCCTCCGACCTCACGCTATGACTGCTCTTGTCAAGCAACACAGTCTTGTCCCTGTTGCCGATCCAGGGATTACCTGTTATTTGACCTTTCAGCAGAGTTAGACATGGTAGCTGTTGCTGTTCTAACATTCTTTTCCTTTCTTGCTTTTATGACATGACACTGACATTCTCATTCCTTCTCCTTATTTCTGTTGTCTCAACTCCCCATTCTCAATAATACAGAAAGTAGAGAAGAGTCAGTTATACATATCCAGCCTGTATTTATGTTTCATGAGATATTTTAATATTGCTATGAACAATCTCCACTGAGTTACACCCACGCTTGCCTCCAGCTAGCTGAAGCTAGTTCTCTGAAGCCCTTACCTTCCCTTTCTGCCAGCTACACACAAGAAATGTTAAGTAAATTTTAGGATGCCCTTGTCTTGTTTGGTGATACTATTTCCTGTTCCAGTCAGGAATACCTTGAATCTATAGGAAATGTGGGGGTCTCTGCAAATGCTGGGGCCACCAAATTAATGACCTGGGTGAAGCAAGAAGGAAGTCCAGCTCAATATGACTCAAGAGCCTGTGTTGATCCAAACTTCTTGAGTCTGACACCAGGCAGCTTATTTAAAGCCTATTTTAGTATAATTTGGAAAAAAGTTTCCTAGTGCAACACAATCCCACGTGCTCGAGGAGGCATAATCCCATCAAAACTCTTCTAAAAGAGCATGTCACTTTTTCCATGAAGATGCATTCTATAGATAGGTTACATGTAGTGGTATTTGCTCCACCCATGATCATGGGCTATATGGCCTAAAGGAGGCGGTGCTTCCTGCTGTTGTATGTGACCTCTTTTAAGGAGTTGGAGAAGGGTCACATGACCCTTCTCCCTGCTCCTGCCTGTGAGGTGGATTCATTCCCGGTCAGATCAGAGGATAACTTATGCTGTGTACTCCGTTCTGTAATTGTGAATGTATTTCCTCAATTTTTATCTTAATAAATTCTGTTACCCATTTAATAGACTCACATGGATTAATTGTAATAGCTACATGTGTTATTTTAAGGGCCTAGGGGAGGATCTTGTGTGGTCTGTCATACAGATAGCACAGAAGTCACCTAGGCTATTAACTACCACCAGTCTGGCTTGTGGAAGCCTGGGGGAGCCCCTGGCCATACAGATACCTCAGAGGCCATGTAGGTTATTAGCCACTTCCATTTCCAGTCTTCTGGGTGGAAAATAGGCTATACATCTTTGTTGAAGAGACAACCCTGCATGTTTAACATTCCTGGTTCTCCTAGTGCTTATTTAGGTGTGCAAGAACCTTTGTGCTCCTACCTAGGAAATGTGGAAAACAGAGTCAGGAAGTTGTCTTGGTATAACGTCATTCTCAAGATCATAAACTCAGACTGGGAGGATGACTCAGTGGATTAAAGACCACACAAGCACAAGGATCGCAGTTCAGATCCCCAGTATCCTAGTAAATGCCAGATAGGTGTGATGGACAACCTGTAAGTCCAGCACTCAGAAAGCAGCAACAGAAGATCCTTGGTCTCCTAGAGCAGCTGAATCAAGGATCTCTGGGCTGAACTGGGAGACCTTGCTTCGGTGAATGATGTGGAGAGTGATTGAAAAAGACAGCCAAGGTCAATCTCAGGTCTTTACAAGCATGTATGTGCACTCATACACATGAATGCACACATCACACGTGAACACACACCCCACCCCCACAAACATACAATCCAGAACATCGGCAGAATGTCAGTGTTTAGTAGGAAAGCACAAAGCACTTCAGTTCCCAGAAGTCCAAGAGGAAGCTTATATAATCTGTGAAGAAATGCAACCTAGGCACCTGCACTCAAGGGTTCTTCCCCCCAGCAGTTGCAACTCTCCCAGCCTCAGGCAATTCCATCTGCATCATCTCAGGCTTACAAAGAGGATTTCCACTCACTTGTGGCAGAGGGTGTTTGTTCCATGGGGTGTTCCCCAACTCTGCAGAGCTGGCTGATTGGATAGACCAATTATCCCCCATCATTTCTTTTTTGTTATTGTTATTGATAGTGCTTCAGTTACAAAGCCGTGTGAGGTTTGTGGCAAACACTGGTGCTACATGATCTTCTTGTTTATGAGTCTAGTTTTGTAAAGCTTGAAGGTGTCCAGAAACACTTGTGTTAGTGTTTGCTAGTGGCACAAAATTAAAATTTTCAGTCTTGAGTTCTGAGTGAAGCCTTTAAGAAACACTTAGAATACATGTTTGTGTCATTTGAATGACATGTAGCCTTTTAAAACCTACTGTAAAACGATCCTGGCTACATTATGTTGAATGCTTTTACTAGCAACTGAGAAGGTACCTTAAATGAAAACAATTAAAATGTATTCTTTGGTAATTTCATCTCTGTATGCAATGTATTTAAATCCTATTCATCTCCCAGATCCTTCCCTCATTTCCTTCCCAACTTTCTTTTTTTTCTTTCCTCCTCTGCCTCTTGCTGACCCTCTCTACTCTTCTTCTTTTTCTTTTTTAAATAATCCACCAAGTCCAGTTAGCACTCTCCACGTGTGCACAAGTGTAGGGCTATTCACTGGCAAGATATGGTGGTATTTTATTTGTACTGAAATGTGATTTCAATTGTATGTTAATAAATAAAGTTGCCCTGGGGGTCAGAGCTATTAGAGCCATAGCAAGAATGTGGCGGCGGTGGTGGCACATGCCTTTAATCCCAGCACTTGGTAGGCAGAGCTAGGTAAGTCTCTGTGTGTTCAGGGATACAGCCAGCATTGGAGACATATGCCTTTAAGACCTGGAGGGCTGTACTTACAGGCAGTGACAAGGCAGTCACGTGTTTGGGTTTACAACCAATGAGAAGGCAGAACAGAAAGACTATCTAAAGACAAACGCACAGGAAGTAGGTCTCTTTCGGAGAGGTAGGACCACCGCAGGAGGAAGGGTAAGGTTTTAACTCTGAGCTCTGACCTCTTGGCTTTCTCTTTTACATTGGTTCTGTGTTTCTTATTTAATAAGATGGTTGGTTACATCTACAGCGAGATGAGCGGGCAACCTATCATGGACCACGATGTCGAAGACAGCTGGCTCTGCTGTCCTGAAGCAAGGATCAGCTCCCAATAGTTCCTCAGCTAGAAGTGCATCCCCTCCCCTACCATGCAGGAGTGCTGACTGGCTTGAATTTAAAAAACAAAACAAAACTGAAATTAGACATATTTCCATATAATATATTCTGATTTCAGCTTCCCTTCCTTCACTTCCTCCCCGATCATACCCACATTCCTCCTAACCCAAATCCACACTCTTTCTCTCTCTTATTAGAAAGCAAGCAGACATCTAAAAATAAGATAAAATAAAAAAGCAAACCAGAATAGGACAAAATGAACAAACAATTTTTTTTTTTTTAAGAGCCAAAGATCTTGTGCAGGCCACAGCAGCTGCTAATTAATTCATGAGTATGGTGGCCTGTTATGGCCAGAAGACACCATCTTGCAGCAGTCGTCTGAACCCTGGCTCTTAGAATCTTTGTACCACCTATTCCATGGTGTTTCCTGAGCCTTGTTGGGTGGAAGCGTGATATAGATGTCTCATTGAGGGCAGGACACACTACAGTCTCTTATTCTTTGCACTTTGGTCTGTTGCGGATCTCTGTATTAACGACCATCCATGGGGGGGGGGGGCGGGGCTACTCTGATGAGGGCCAGGTTTATAATATTAGGCATGAGTTCCTTCCTGCAGAGCAGAC
The DNA here is from genome assembly GCF_004664715.2 of Peromyscus leucopus. Lineage (NCBI taxonomy): Eukaryota > Metazoa > Chordata > Mammalia > Rodentia > Cricetidae > Peromyscus > Peromyscus leucopus. The sequence goes on from NC_051086.1 coordinate 74,315,708, forward strand.
CTTAAACCAAGTTAGAAAGGATTTTTGTGACCCGTGGAATAATCCCACCCACTGACGCCCAAGGAGACACCCAGCGCCCCCTAGAGTTTTTCAGGGGCACAGCAGCTTCCACTTCTGAGGGATTGGGCTTCAGTCCTCAACACCAATCTCTGGGAATGGCCAGGCAGCTGGCAGCTTTGGCCTTTCTTGGCTTGCCTGCTCTGGGAACAACAGATAATTTTGAGCTTTCTTGTTTTATTGTTGAGTTTGGTTATTTCATTTAGAAGGATTTTCCTCTTGCTCTCTTGTCGTTTTCAGCAGGGTGTTGGTGGGGGTGGGGGTGGTGTTTCCTCTCTCCCTCAGTTTCACCAGAGAACAGTGATTGCTGTTCAGGTATTATAAAATGTGGCAAGTTGGCTACCGTCATTTTGAACCTGGTGGAGAGTGGCTTTCGTCATTTCCATCTCTGTTGGTTAGGGAATTGAAGACTGTGAAAACAGACTGCTCTGAAAAGGCATCCAATTGACTTCTGTCACCTCCTTTACAAAATGTGACAAGGAGGCCATGCTATGTGAAGAGGATTCGTAACCAGTCGGACTTGGAGGAGAAATAGAAGAAGACAGTAGCACACCTCAAGTCAAGCTCCACACATATCAAACTATGTCACCAAGTGTGTGGCTTTACTCTGTGCTGGGCCTAGAAGATTCCCTAAAGGATCATGCAGAGTTTTTTAGTATATCTTAAACTATACATGGAGTTCTCTCCAAAGAAAAATTTCATTAATTGCTGGTGTTGAAAGCTAGAATCACTGTGCGTTTCTTACATTACAGAGCATGTTTCAACACAAGTATATTCTTTACATAATCTCATATTAAGGAATAATTATTAAAACTATAAACCCGAAATATCTCCAAGGATATTGACTTAATCTCTCCTTCAGATATCATGAGAGTTACAAACAAGATACATTTATGATAATATTATCACTCTCAGATTTCTAAAGGCTTTTACTTAATCTTGCTTTAAATAGTCAAAACATCAATTAGTAACTCTTCATACTGCAGGGACACTGTTACTCTAAAAGAGGCTACCTAGAATGAGGAAATGACAATTTCACTGATGTCATGTGATCATCTGTCTAGGATTATAGGGATGTGGCTCACTGAGAAAAAAATGGCCCAAGGGGGATGCACAGATGTCATATTGAGGTCTTGCCAGGAGAGTTTTCAATATTGCTGTAGGTAATATCACGTGCTTCCTGGATTCTATCATTTACTTCCTCTGGAGAAGTTCCTGCATATTTCACAAACTCCCATGCCTGGCTCTCTATGAGAACTTTTTGACATGGTATGTGAGATATCATGCACTTCATGCTCTGGTTCTCTCAGTGTGCCTCCCTTATATCTGCTGCAGCCCCATATACATTTTGCCTCCAAACCCTACAGAATTCTCACAATTCAGTAAATAAGTCATGCTATGTTGATCTCCACAGCCTTAGATGCACCTCTCGCTTCCTTTGGAATATTCTTGTACCTCTTGCCAGTCTTGTCAATGTCCAAGTTTTAGTTCAATAGTCAACACTATTGTTTGCTTGTAGGATGGTGTCCTACCCCAAATTCATGTAAAACTCAAAACTCAAATCTTGCAGGATTAGTAGGTGTGGCTTTGAGAGATTGGTCAAGTCATTATGGTTCTACCATAATGAATGGAGTTAGTGTCTATAAATAGCCTCTGTGGGAGGGTGCCTTTCCATTTCTCATGTCATGCAAGGACACCGCATTTTTTCTTCTATATTCAGCAACAAGACACCATCTTGGAAACATTGAAAGGCTCCATCAGACATTGGTCATGTTAGTTCCATGATCTTGGGCTTCTCAATTATGTCATCCTACCTACAGTGTTCTGTTGGAATACAAAACAAAATAGGATAGGGGCATTCTGTATATTCCATGCCTTCTTGCCATGTAGCTCTGATTTCCTTCTTTTATGTGTGTATGCGTGTAAGGTGGAAGTGCATGTGCATGTGAATACCCATGTGTGTGGCGATTAGATGTCAATGTCAGCGTCATTATTCAGATGCCAGCTGCTTTGTTTTTTACTTTGTAGATCATCGAGTAGGCTAGACTGGGTGGTCAGCATGTGTCTGGGATCCACCCATCCCCATCTCCTTGGTGCTAGGATGAAAGGCACACATTACCATGCCTGACTTTTAAAATGTGGGTTCTGGAGATCAAACTCAGTTTCCATGGTTGAATGGCAAGTGCTTTACCAAGGGAACTATTCCCAGCTTCCCAATTTCTTCTTGTCTTACCCCAAGATCTTTCCAACACCTCATTATAGTAAGTGGTGGACAACAGTGCATTATTTATATACTTGCTTTTTTTCTTTATTGGACTAGGCCTTCTTGGGGATAGGGACTTCATTTAGTTAAATATGATTTTATATATACATACATATGTATATATATATTATAACAGGCACTCCTAAAATAGAAAATAATACTAGTAAATAATTTTATTGATTAACACACATTTACTGAGCTGCTCTGTTTCCTGCATTATGCTGGTGCCATGGGGAATACAAAAGAGGCAATTATTTTTCTACTCTTGGGTGCTTCATGGTTTAACCCGAAAGACAAGGTTGCCATACTTGAAACAATTAGAGCATTGTTTGCCAGTGAGTATTCTGTGGAGTATTCATTATGGGAATGCTATATTAGAAAGGGTTCTCTGATCTATTAAATTAGAAAGATTAAATGTTATATTTTCCTCCCAGAGATTTCAAATGTGTATAAACCCCAAGTGCTTTGAGAAATCCTAGGATAAAATAAGCTGTATCAATTCTGAGTTGCAAGCAAAAAGGAGGGCTGTGTGTGTGTGTGTGTGTGTGTGTGTGTGTGTGAGAGAGAGAGAGAGAGAGAGAGAGAGAGAGGACACACCCATGTGCCTGCCATTCATTCACATCATGAGGTTCTGAGAAGTACATTGATTTGGAAAACAGAAATAAATGTTAAAGTGTGTTTATCCTATTTTACGACAAGAAAACATCATCATGATGGGTCTGAATAGGTAGAGAAATATAGGGCAAGGCTACCTTTGGGGATTGTATAGTTTGGATTGTTTTTGCTGCTTTTCCCATTTTATTACATGAAGTAAAAAATGTTGTGGATATCATAGCCTGGGCAAAGTCTATGACTCCTCCTAATGGAGACATGCCATGTGTCATGGCAGAGTTCTGCTTCCATTATTTCATTGAAACTCTGGGAAACAGAGGTACTCTCAATCCTGTTTCAAAGTTGAGAAGCCTTGAACAAAGAGAAACGTGACCTTCCTGATGTTTCAAATGGTAAGAATCAGAGGTGGCATTCAAAGGCCAGATCTGATCCTAAAACCTACACATTTAACCTTTAGTCTCTGTGTTACACGCCAAAGAAGAGACAGGCATTCCTAGGGAGAAAGCAACAGGAAACATTTAGAGGCCACAATGTTGCCCTTTATTTTATAAGTAAATATGACAGTTAACTTTATATATTGATTCCCCAGGCTCCAGTGCCCAGATGCCTGGTTAAATAGCCTCTCTCTCTCTCTCTCTCTCTCTCTCTCTCTCTCTCTCTCTCTCTCTCTCTCTCTCTCTCTCTCTCTCTCTGTCTCTGTGTGTGTGTGTGTGTGTGTGTGTGTGTGTGTGTGTGTGTGTGTGTCTATGCTCTGTTTTTGGAAGAGTGTAGCTGGAGAGCTTCGAGAGTCACATTTGAGTCAGTATGCTTTGAGTGAAGCTCTCCACACTGTGGCTGGATCTTATCCAATCTGTTGGATGCTTATCTAGAACAAAAACCACGCTTCCCCTGATAACGTGCCTGGTTATGCTATAGCAATAGATATATTGATTTGAACTTCAGATGGAGGCATGCAGCCTTTTTCACATTCTGCTTGTGTGGAAATTGTGGTGTTTTGTTTTTATATGTGTTTGTGTATGTGCATGTGCACATGTATGTTCATGTGTGAAGGTACATATGTATGTGTGGGTACCTGAGAATATGTGTGTGTGTATTCATGTGTGTATGTGTGTGCATGCCTGTGTGTGTTTGCATGCATGCATGTGTGTGTGTACATGCCTGTGTGTGTTTGCATGCATGCATGTGTGTGTGTGTACATGCCTGTGTGTGTTTGCATGCATGCATGTGTGTGTGTACATGCCTGTGTGTGTTTGCATGCATGCATGTGTGTGTGTATTTGTGTGTGTGCATGCATGTGTGTGTGTGGATAAGCTGGAGATAAACCTTGGGTGTCATTACTCAGGTGATGCACACCTTTTAATTTTTTTTTCTTTTTAAAAACACTGCCTTTCACTATGCTGCACACACTCCAAGTAGATTAGGTTAGCCAGCCAGTGAGCTCAGGAATCCTCCTGTATCTGTATCCCAAGTTTGGGGTTACTAGTATGTATCACCCTGCCCAGTTGTTCTGTTTGTTTTGCCCCTGTAGGGCTCACACTCAGTTCTTGCAAGCAGTTCACCGACTGAGTCATCTCCCCAGCTGTCCACAGAAGGTCTGGACCTTCTAGTGATTGTTAAGAATTCCAGGAACATTACTCACCATTTGCATATGGTAAGGCCAGTGATTTTTTGTGACACGGCTTGAGTTCTAATTTTGGCTCTGCCATTCACCACCTGTGGTTTGGGCAATCTGTCTGACACTTGTAGTTGGCTTTCCTGAGGAGATGAGGATAACAGGATCTATCAAATATGGTTTGAGTAATAAAAACAATACATGTAAAGAACACAAATCTGGTGCAAGACAATCACTCAAATGCTAGTGGCTGCTATGATTACGATTACGTCTTTGCAGACATTGGTTTTCAGCCACATGGAGGAAGCAGTCTGTTCAGAGCCCGTTGATTTACTCACCCCATTCCCACAGAGAAAAATTCCATTCTAACCTGACTCTATAGAGACCCATACAGGGTTATATTCACTATTTTAGTTACTTGACATACATGGGCACATCATACAATCTCTGCTCTCAAGAAGCTTGAAATCTACATTAAGCCAGTCAGACTAATAACGAAGATTTCTTAGTGCCCAAGGTGTGTCTGCTGCTCCCGAGGCTCGTGGCTTTCGCAAAGACCCATATTATTGCTCAAACCCCAAGTTGAGGAATGAGATTTGATCCCTTCCCTTCTCTTTCTTTATTTAACCCACTAGCCAGTTTTCACTGAGTCATCCCTTGTATATATGCTTCAAATCTATCTTAAGGCTACTTCCTTGAATGACCATTGCTAACACCCGAGACTGTAATAAGACAGTTCAAGCTTTCTGCTTTGCCCAACTTGGATTGAACAAGGATGCTCTAAAACAAAGGACCCTGCAGGGAGGGGAGAGGCTGTGGTAACTCTATTTAATGGATCAGACAGTGTTCCTTAGGGGCTTGGCCTTCATCTGATAACAAACTCAAATTAAACAGAAACTTTGATTAACCAGTTAATCAAGCTAAAGGTGGGTCCCAATAAGGCTAAAACTTTATTTTTCTCTGTCCCCAATGGTAGACTTCTTTGGAGATTTTTCTTTCATCTTCTATAAAGTGAGTTTCATTGTCAGATTCTTTGTATCCAGGTGATTTGACTGTAAGCACTTGTCTTGTAACCTCTAATCTCCTGTCTTGAAAAAGGGGGCAGAATCATGAATTGAATTACTGAAGGGATGTTGAATTCCAGGAGATACCTTTGCCCTTCTTTATGCTGCCAATCACATCAAGTGGCCTCCACTTTTTCCTTCCTTCCTCTTTAATCTCAAGCATCTATGCTCTCCAAAATTACATTCTTAGTAGGAAAAAAACTCCTTTGTTTCTTTCAACATTCTACACACACACACACACACACACACACACAACACACACACACAGAGAGAGAGAGAGAGAGAGAGAGAGAGAGAGAGAGAGAGAAAAGAGAGAGAGAGAGAGAGAGAGAGAGAGAGAGAGAGAGAGAGAGAGAGAGACTTTTTTTGACTGATGCATTATACACACTCTGGGATACAATATAAATATTGTGATACATGTCTAATGTTCAAATCAGGGTAAATAAAGCCGTCTTCTCAAATAATGATCCTTTCTTTCTGGTGGCAACATTCTTTCTAGAGTAACACACATACATGTTATATTGTAGAAATTGCTATTCACCCTGCTGTGGGAGAATGCCAGAATCTCTTTCTCCCATATGAGTTAGTATTCACCCACCACCCTTCTCCTGCTTTCCCCATTAATTTTAGAATAAAGACTTGACAATCTGGTTAAGCATCTGCTAAACACCCTGGGTTTTTTTTTTTTTTTTTTTTTTTTTTTTTTTTTCCTCACCTCAGTTCCCACTCTCACCAGCTTTCCAGAGCCTTTGGCTCACTTTTGCTTCATCAGTACCTGATGCGCTAAAAAAAAAAAAAAAAAAAAAAAAAAAAAAATTACAATGCTATTAACAATACAAATGATGTGACTTCCACCTGGAAGTCTCCTGTGGTCTCTCCCTGAGCACCCTTAAGGGTTCTGCTGCTCTGGCCTGTCTAACTTTGTGGTGGTTTGAAAGAAAACCATGGTGTGGCCTTGTTGGAGGAAGTGTGTGACTGTGGAGGCAGGCTTTGAGGTCTCATAAACGCTTAAGCCATGCCCAGTGAGACAGGCTACTTCCGGTTGCCTGTGAGTCAAGATGTAAGAACTTCCAACATGGTATGTACTCACTCATAAGTGGATACTCGATGTAAAGCAAAGGATAATCAGACTGCAACCCACAGCTTCACGGAGGTTAGCTAGTAAGGAGGACCCTAGGAAAGACACAGGGATCGCCCAGCGATGGAGAAAAGGATGAGATCTACAGGAGCAAAACTGGGGGTGAGGTGAGTAATGGAGGGCAAAAGTCGGTGAAAAGAGAGTTTAGGGGAGTGGGAGGTCCTAGCTGGATCAGGAACAGAGTGGGAGAACAAGGAAAGAGATACCATGATAAATGAAGACCCCATGGGAATAGGAAGAAGCAGAGTGCTACATAGGTCCCCAGGAATCCACAAAGATGACTCCACCATAGACTACTGGCAATGGTTGAGAGGGTGCCTGAGCTTACCTACTCTGGTGATCTGATGGCTGAACACCCTAACTGTTATGATAGAACCCTCATCCAGTGACTGATGGAAGCAGATGCAGAGATCCACAGCCGGGTCCCAGTCGGAGCTCCAGGAGTCCAATTGGCGAGAGAGAGGAGGGAATATATGAGCAACAGACATCGAGACCATGATTGGAAAAAGTACAGAGACAACTAGCCAAACTAGTAGAAACACATGAACTGTGAACCAATAGCTGAGGAGCCCCCATGAAACTGGACCAGGCCCTCTGGATAAGTAAGACAGTTGTTTAGCTTGAACTGTTTAGGGGGCCCCCAGGCAGTGGGACTGGGACCTGTTCTTGGTGCATGGGCTGGCTTTTTGGAACCTACTGCCTATGCTGAGACACTTTGCTCAGCCTTGGTGTGGGGAGGAGGAATTGGGCCTGCTTCAACTGAATGTACCAGGCTCTACTGACTCCCTAGGGGAGACCTTGCCTTGGAGGAGGTGGGATGGGAGGTGGGTGGGGGGGAAGACTGGGGATGGGAGGAGGAAGGAGAAGAGAATCTGAGGTTGATATGTAAAATGACTAGAAACTCTCTTAATAAAAAAATTAAAAAAAAAAAAGAGATCTTTCAGCTCCTTCTCTAGCACAATGTCTGCCTGCCTGCTGCTTTGCTTCCGGCCATAATGATAAAGGACTAAACCTCTGAACTGTTAGCAAGCCATTACAATTAAATGTTTTATTTTATAGGAGTTGCTATGGTCATGGTGTCTCTTCACAGCAATGGAAACCCTAACTAAGACCAACGTTAGTCTCTAGCCACACAGTTCTCACAATTTCTAGACTGTCTCAAGCTCATCTATGTGGGCTTTGAAGTTTTGGGTCCTAGTTTGTTTTACATATGTATATATAGTTCATTCCTGCTGTGTGCTCTCTCATGTATTCACTCCTCAGAGAAGCTGTCAGGGAACATCACTATGCACAGTTAAATCCTGCTCACTGCCATCACCTCACTCTGTTTGGTTTCAATCAGCTAGTTTATATTTTGCTTTCCTGGTATTTTTCTCTCTGTCTTCCCAATGTGATTACAAATTCTCAAGCCTGGTGATTTATCTGTCTGGTTTACTGATGTATCCAGAGCACCTGGTGTTGTCCCTGGAACACGAATTACTAGGTGTGGAATTCATGATTAGAGTCCTAGGCATGTTTCCTAATTGTATTTCTGTCATAAACATATGTGTGCCTCTTGATTGAAGAGTTTGATCCTGATGATTGGTTTCTCTGAATCCACAAACAAATGATGCTTCTTAACTGCCCAGGCGCTCCTGTTTTTATGTGGTGGATTGAATTTATTTTAAGCCTGGCAGTCATAATGTGTTCAATAGAATATTGCTGAATAAGTCTTTGGTGGACGTTATGGATGCAGGAATGATGACGGGCAGGTCCTAGTACGGATGCTATTGAGAGAAGCTCATAAACATGGAGGCATCTGGAAATCAGGGTGTGGTCCTTCCTGATTTCTCCTCAGCTCTTTCGTCAGCCACATCAAAAATCTTCAGTATTCTTTAACACTGTGCAGCCTTTAGGGAGAGACCTTTCTAATCTTGGAAGAACAAAGACAGGTGACAGAGTCTGTCTTAGTGACTTTCCAGAGTTTGACTGGACTGTCATTTCCACAAAGCAGAGACCGAGCAGAGATATTAATTCGAGTGAAGGAAAGAGGAGGTTAGACTCGGTCTGTCAATCTGAGAGATGCCCTTGTAAGACCGATGATAGTATCTTTCCTTTTCAATAGCCTCCCAGGCATCTAATTTGCATGAGTTGTGAGATAAGACTCAGCTCTGTCTCATTTGCAAATCGGGAAACATAAGGGATAGACAATATGAGGTCCTTACCAGCAAATGCAGAAAGTACGGCAAGGTTAACACCTGTCCCTAATAGAGACAGATGTGATAGTCTAGCCACCTCTGGACAGGAAAAAGAACGTGTGAGATTTATAGATATTCACTTCAGGAAATACATTTACAGCCACTGAAATCAGTCAGATAAGAAAATTTGCTAGCCCTTAGTGAAGGTGCCTGAAAGAAAAGGGCCCCTAATGAATGCATAAAAATTTACATCAAGCAACAAAAGACCAATCAGCGGGATGACAGTTGTATCTTCATAATAATCTTAGGATAGCTACCAAAAATATTGATTTTGTGTGTTTTTTATTTCTTCACACAGACTGCTGCTAAATTGATATCCATATCTTGAAGTTAAGGAGAATGAAAGACAACATATTTTAGGGAATAGTTTGTCCTTCAAGAGTTCTCTGTGCATAAAGAATGAGTTAGACTTATACAGCGTGAGTGAGATCCAGCAAAAAGCCAGGTAGGGTCCTCCAGGCTGGAAGCTGGAACAGGGTCCCAAGAGAAGCAATGGGATGTGAGCTTTGCTATCACAAGTCTCTGAAGTCAGAGCAGCAAGAGAGCAGTGTGGTGATATTATGTTCCCCAAAATATTGTGCACCCTAATAGACTTATTTGGGTCAGAGAACAGAACAGTCACTAGACAGACATAGAGGCCAGAAAATGGTGGCACACACGTCTTTAATCCTATCACTTGGGAGCAGAGATCCATTCGGATCTCTGTGAGTTTAAAGTCACACTGGAAACAGCCAGCATGGTGACTCACGCCTTTAATCCCAGGAAGTGAGTCTTTAATCCCAGGAAGTGATGGAGAAAGCAAAAAGTATATAAGGCATGAAAACCAGGAACTAGAGGGGTTAAGTTTTTAGGCTTTTGAGCAACAGTTCAGCTGAGATTCATTCTGGATGAGGACTCAGAGGCTTCCAGTCTAAGGAAACAGGATCAGTTGAGGAATTGGCAAGGTGAGGTGGCTGTGGCTTGTTCTGCTTTTCTGATCTACCATCATTCACCCCAATAGCGGCTCCAGGTTTGTTTTTTATTGATAAGACTTTCTAAGATTTGTGCTATAGAGCGGGCCCCACCTTGATCTATCCATTGAGGCTAATTTGGAATGAGGAAATGGCAATAAGTAGTGACAGCTGTGTCTGAAGGGTCTGAATGCTGCTTCCAGAACAGAATGTCTGTTAGAGAGAGAGAGAGAGAGAGAGAGAGAGAGAGAGAGAAGAGAGAGAGAGAGAGAGGAAATGCCTGTGAGTCCTGTGGTAAATGGGCCATGGGAACATTAATGATGTTACCAGCCAGCCTGTGTTGCAGCTTCACCAGGTGCTGGCTGGGGTCACTCTCACAGACTCTCTGGAGCTCTGGGTCATTTGGGTCTGTTGAACCATTCCTGTGTACAGAGTATTGAAGCAGGAAGGAAAGGTGGGTTGTGAGAGACTGGGTGGGGAACGAGAAGCCATTCAGAGTAAACAGGGGACCGAGGAAGAAGCAGACAGGAGAGTGAGCACCCTTAGTGGACAAGACAAGGAACTGAGACCCAGCTGTGACAGATACTGTGAGCTCTCATAGCACGCAGGCTGTTACCACAGCCCGACTTTCAACTGCTAGAAGGCTTTCACTGGGGTGGAGCCCCCTTAATTCTGTTTCGGGCAGCTAGACAATCCGTTCCACCTTCATTTGCAGCAGCCAGCCCTTCACCAGTGGATTAAGAAGAGCCAATAGGAGCTAATGTAGTAAGAGGGAACTCTGGCTTCCAGTAGGGTACCTCAAGGGGAGCCAGGAGGGCTCTATTTTATTCCAGGATTCCCCAGGGCATAAAGCCCTTTAGCCATGGTAGCTGCCTCACTTTTCCCTTTGCCTGTAACTTCTATTCCCTTGTCAGTGTTTCCTGAGTGTGCTTCCAAGTCAGTCAGTGATGTACACATGAATCTTTCTCCCAGGATATTTTTCCTGTGAGCATCCAAACACAGGCAGTCACATATAATACAGACACAGCCCTTTATCCCACCCCAACACGAGATGATTTCACTGAAACTAGACACCACTTGAGATAACGTGAAGGAGAAATAAGTCAGACATGTGGAGAATGCCTGGGATCTCAGCACTCTGAAGGCTGAGGTGAGTTCAAGGCCAGCCTGAACTACAGGGTAAGACCTTGTCTTGAAAAACAATGCAGAGGCAGAGCCAGGTGGATCTCTGTGAGTTCAAAGCCAGACTGGTCGATAGAGTGAGAGCCAGGACAAGCACTACTAGGACTACACAGAGAAACCCTGTCTCAAATAAACTAAAAACAAAAACAAACAAACAAATAAAAAATGACAACTCTAAATAACCAAGATTAAGGTGCTCCTTCAATAGCAGCTTGTTGAATGGCAACTAAAAGTCATTTAATATGGTTATAGAAAACAAGATACTTCTACATGCCTGAGTTTGGGCTGGAAATTCTTACAGTTCATATATGGGTTTCTACACTGTTTGATTCTACATAACTACCTGCTTTTGCCTTACCTAGTTCCCTTTCATTCATATACCAAAGACCCTGCAGATCAAGGCCTTTGACATTCCTGAAAACATTATGAACCAGTCCTGAGGTACATTGGACAGTCCAGTTACCTCTGTCTGCAGTGGTAAGCAGAGATAACATGCCCAGAGCCTGTATGACCTTTAAGTTGCTATGTATAATTTTCTGGCATGTTTCAATACTGGCACTACCCTTTGTTTACTACTGATGTGAATTATTGATGCTTAGTCTATAGTCTGGACACTTTTATAGCCTGAAAATGTAGATTCATAATGTCAGGGTTTTTTTTGTTGTTGTTGTTGATATTTCATTATCCTTCTGTTGATTTGTCATGTTAATGGTGCATTTATTTATTCATTCATTTATTTATTGCTTTAGAGAGAGTCTGCTGTGTAACTCAAGTAGGCTGGCATCCATCTCATGACCCTCATGCATGCTGACATTACAGGCATGTACCACGATACCCATCTACACTTACATTTTTAAGGAATCTTCCAGGCAGTAAAGGTAAAAAAATAGTATTGCTGACAACACCCTGCCAGGATTTTAGAAAGCGTGTTGTAGATCAAATCTGTTATACCTGTATGACTTCAGTAGAAGCCACGGAAAACAAATTATACGACCTGGCATTTGGTTTTGCTTCAGATATTTCTCTGTCTTCTGATCACCACTTTGCAGATGTGGACATGACGTTGTCTCTGTGGTAGAGTCTGTCTACTTTGCAGTTGGAATTAGTTCACTCTAAGCTGCTTAAATAGGTTAGAAGTCCACTTAGTGATCACAACACAGAGAAACCTCCATGAAGCAGAGTTCAGAATCTTCTAGCTTTTTATATTGTCTTTCTTTTTAGTAGGTGTTATGGGATTTTTGTGTTGTAAGCTTGTCTTGCTTCTTAGACAAAGTCTCGCTGTATAGTTCAGTCTGGCCTTGAACTAGCAATATTCCCTCCTTAGCCATCCAAACTGGCATAACAAGCATGTTCCACCTACCACCTTCATATCTCATTCTCCTGAGATATACTTCTAAAATACTTAAGTTGATCCCTATATGTCGAATAATTTTGATTTTTGCAGAGCATCATAGCTAACATTCATCATGCCATTTAAAACAATATCCTGATACACATTTAAAAACAAGTCCATTTCTGCTACTTCCTGTGCAAGCTATCCATCCTTCAAGCATCCATTGAGTGTGAATAATAGAAGTGCTTATGGCTATTACCTGTATAGAGTATGGCTTCTCTGATCTAACACCAGGTACCTCTCACTCAGGTTCACAGAATTTTCTTCACTTCTTTTTCACTAGCTATGTAACAAACAGCAAAGAAGTAAAAATTACATCTTCACAAGGTAGTCTCTGAAGTTAGATTCCAGGAGTCAGAGAGAGTACACTTTTATATTCAGACTGAGAGGGGAAAAACACGGAGAGGTCAGGGCTTTCTCTCGTTCACACTGTGGACAGGATTCTGCAGAGCTAGTGGAGAAGGACAAGAGTCAACTGAGATTAATGAAATGAACTGAAGTTGATAGAGGCATCCTGAAGTATTAATTGCTAGTTAGTCCATATCCTCAACTTTGGACAGAATTATTTATGATGAACGTGAGTCTGCAGCCTCTCAGCAGGATCCCTGTTCTCGTGTATGCTCCAAGCGGTTTAGATTTTCTTTTTCTTGTACAATAATATTTCTTTTCATCAGTCAATATCGCATGCATACTGACCACCTGACACACAGGTGACTCTCATGCTTAAAGATACAGCTCTGCTCCATCCCATCTTGGCCTACATGAACAGGATGCCATATTCCTCCATCTTTGACAGATCCTAAGACATTTGTGTACCAGGGAGAAAGCAAGGCGAGGCTCTGTCAGAAGAGGACAGAGTGAGTTCAGGCACCTGTTACAGGTGATGGTGACAAAAATGTCCCGTCCCTCCATATATGCAGTTGTGGAGCTCCATGAAGAAAGCTTGACATTCTCCTTGAAGCAAGGAAGTGCTGAACCCTGACCAGAATGGATAGGTTTGATTCTCTGAACTGAATTAGTGAGATTTAATTACTGCTGAATAAGTACCACAAACAGTGGAAAAGACATCACCTGTGCTTCACCTCCTCTGCCTGGATTAAGCCTTTCTCCCTAGGGTCAACATTGTCAGGCATTGGGTTTACACTGCCGCATTTGCTCCTTATTGTTGTCCCCACATATTGGCCTGATTTCAGTTGCTTCTCAATGATATTCACAACCATATGCTCGCACTGTGCCTTGCAAGAAATTTCATGTCTTCTACAGAGAAGCTTCTCTTTAGTTTTATGCCCAGCAAGATGAGTGTCTCTAGCCAGACATAGTGAGAAGGCCTTAAGAAATAGCTTTCCCACATGTTCTTATTTTGAAGACAAGAAGCTATCTGAATGAAATACAGAAGAAGGTGGTAGGAGGAAGAACTAGTTACTTGGGTGGGTGATGTAAAGGACTATGCAAGTGACCCAAACTAAACAAGCAGAAAGTCCCAAGCAACCCAATTAAAGAGTGGACAATGAATAGATCTTTCCCAGAAGGAGATACGCAGACATCCAATAAGTACATAAAAGACACTATGTAGAGACCTCCACAGTGTATGAAGGAGCACGTGCTACTGCACACACACACACACACACACACACACACACACACACACTCATTCATACACATGGCGCACACATATACAGGTACACACATATAAAATATGCATAATATGAGTAGGAATTAGGGAAATGTGAGTCAAAAATACAATGTGAGCTAGGGATGATGGTTCAGTGCTGAAGTGTTTGACTTGATGCCCAGGTGTAAGACTAGAGTTTGGTTTCACTGCAGAAAGCGTGTGAAAGCGAGCAGTATGGTGCAACCTGTAATCTCAGCACTGGAAAGCAGATACATAAGATCCCTGGGGCAAGCTGGATAGCTAGACTAGTGTGCTATTGGTGAGCTCTGGATTCAGATACTCTATCTTAATAAATAAGGTGGATTGAGAAAGGCATTCCCTGTCAGCTTCTGGCCTTTACACACTTGGTATACACATATGCTTATATGCACATACATGTATCTAACACACACACACACACACACACACACACACACACACACGCACCCAGATCCCAAAATACAATGTGATGCCCCTTGACCTATAGCTATTATTAAAATAATATTTTATTTTTTTAATTATACTACTCTTGGCAAATATGTGGTGAAATAGAATCTGTGTGTAGTTAGTAGTTATATAAAGTGGCAGAGCTATTATAGAAAACAGTATGATAATTCTATTTTTTAAAAAAGTTAGAATTATCATAAGGTCCAATAACTCAACATTTGAGAATATAACCAGAAGAACTAAAAGAAGACTCTTAAGTAAAAAAGACATTTGTACACTCATGTTTACAGAATTATATTTATGCAGCTATAGGAAACCAACCACATGACCATCAAAGGACAAATTAGCAGTGCAATAATGCATCAATAGAATATTACTTTGCTTTAAAAATGAAAGAAGAAGTTCTGATACATGCTACAATGTGGATAAATGAAAGTCTACTATGCTAAGTGAAATTTATCAGTCTGAACAAGACAAATGCTATAAGATTTCATTATGTTGAAAGTCCAGTGTTGTCAAATGCATAGAGATGGAAAGTTAAAGTGTATTTGCCAGAGCTGGAGCTGAGGGGGATTGGGAAACATTGTTCATCAGCTTTGTTAGTTGAAAGAGTTGAGGAAGTGGATGATGGTGTGAATGTATGGAACTCATTGTACACCTAAAATAGTCAAGAACAAATACCTTGTCATGTATATTCTGCCACAATTTTTAAAGGACCATGCATCTTAGCTTCCTTCTTGTGATAAAAATACTCTGACAAAAGAGAGGGAGGGCTTCTTCTGGCTCATAGTTCAAAGGTGCAATCTGTCATGCTTGGGAATCATGGCAGCGAGAGCCTGAGGCAGCTGGCCACACTGTATCTAAAATCCAGAAGCAGAGAGCAGTGCAGGCTGCTGCTTGGCCCTCTTTCTCCTCTTACCCAGTCCGGATCCCAGCCAAGGGAGTGGTAGCACCCACAGTGGGTGGGTCTTCCCACTTCAGTCAGTGCAATCAAAACAATCCCCACAGACATGCCAGAGGCTCTCTCCCAGGTGAGTCAAGATTCTGTCAAGTTGACAGTTCACATTAAACCAGCACAGATGTAAGCAGGAAGCTATGGAGTTTTACATGTTTTCCAATCTTGTTCATTGGAATAATAAATCAGAAAGGTATTTGGGACTGTAATCAAAACCAAGAACAAAGAATAGGGTTTTTGTGAAACTTCGATTCTATGATCAAACCCTTTAAAGCACTTACCAGTAGAGAAGCAGTAAAGTGGAGGAGTTTTCCTGTAATGGCGGCTGCTCTCAAATCACCACTCAGAGGCTTAATATTATTTGTAAATGCTTGGTCGATTTACTATTATTATTACTATTGCTATTATTTGCAAAAAGCTCAGGCTTGTTATAGATTAGCTCGTACAACTTAAGCCATTTCGATCAAATCTGTGTGCTCCCCCAAGGCTTGTGACTTTTACCTTTATCCCATTTTGTGTGTCTAACTTGTTTTCCGTCCAGCTAGTGACTACTCTGACTCTCCTCTTCCTCATCCCATCATTCTCAGTTTGGCTTTCCTGCCTAACTTTATCCTTTTCAACTATCGGCCAGTCAGCTTGTTTACTAAACCAATCATAGCAACATACATTCACACAGTGTACAGAAGGATTATTCAACAGCAAAGTGTTATACATGGAACAGTCTGCTGGAATCTCAGTGGTTCATTATAATGAAAAAACTTCACTCATAGCTAGGTGTGGTGTAACACACATTTATTCTCAACAGATTGAAGTGGATCTCTGTGAGTTCAAGCCAGCTGGGTCTACCTAGTGAGCTCTAGGACAGCCAGGGCTACATTGAGAGAGTCTGTCTTAAAGAAAATGAAAAAGAAACAAGCAAGCAAACAAAACAAAAATCAAATACACACACATGGACACACCAAACAAACTAACAAACACTTAACAATTATGCTATACGCTGAGCACAGGTTTGTGAGGGCCTCTGCTCCATCTACACAGTCTCAGAGGACCCTGATGATGAGGGCTACATCCTCTTTGGTGATGGTTTCTCCCCTCTCATTGTGGCTTCTAAGTGTTTAAAATAGGGAAGAGAATGCAAAAAAATAAGTGACTGCTTTAAAATGCTAGGCTGAGAGTAACGTGCATTTGCCCCATGTCAGCTAAAATTACGTGTTAAATTGTTACCAAGTAGCAGGGTGGTCAGAGCATCCTCATACTCTATTCAGACCGGACATGAAGCTTTTCTGTTGCTTCTGTTTCCTTCAGAGTTTGGCAGCAGTGAGCTGTAGTCACAGGTCGCTGGGAGCTACAGCAGATGGTGCCCTCTAGTGTCAGGCCATTGTGCAGGTCAGGAGTGTTGGGTCTTAGTCCCTCAAGCCTTGCAGCTCTTGTGCGACCTGGAGAGTCTTTCCACCTTAGGTGTCTGAGATTCTTAGCCCTAAAGACTTGACATCTCTCTGGAAAGCTCCCTTCCAACAACCAGGACCTAAAGTTTCTCCTCTCTGGCCATCAGTTGCTGTTCTGGTGCCTCTGCCAGGAGTGCCGATCCGGGGACTCTGCTGCTTCTTTGTGTCACAAGCTCAGCTCACAATACTAAAGCCAGGATTTAAAAGACCTTGAGAGAAAGAAGCCTTTTGTTGTAATTTTGAAACACTGGAGCAGCAGCATGGGAGATACACCATGTGAGCCTGAGGAGTCTGCTTCTATAGCTAGAGAAAGAGTGTATAGGCCAATGACAACTTTATCTGTTTAACCACAGCCGTGAAGATCTGAGTTTGGACCAATCACAGCAGTGCTGTACTAGGCTAATGGAGGAAGTGCTTTCCCCTACCCCTAGCATAGTGGAAATGACTTCATGGCCATCTAGAGTTAACTGAGGATTGTAAAAAGTGGAGCTCATGCTCGTCTATGTTTTTAGCAGCCAGGGCAACAGCTGCATCTTCAGGAGGTAGGGCAATCAGCTGATAATGTATAGTTTTCTCAAGGTGCCTATGGGTGTTCAAGAGGGTTAATGCTGGCATATATTTCAGCCAGGGCAGCAAGGGAGAGGCCAGAAGCTGCCACTTTGGGAGTCAAGTTGCTCTGTGTCAATCATCTTTATTTATTTTCCAAAAATGACCATAACATGAGATCACTGAATTAAAAATTATTAGTGCCAATAGTGATTTTAACAGTGCTTACCCATGCCTGGTGCCTCATGGAGAGCAATGCCAGTTTAACTGTAGATTTTGCAAGAAGTGTGTTCTTCCTGGATGCTCAGGCAGAGGAAAATGAAATGGATGTTGGTAATGCATAACATTGTGTCTACCACAGGGAGCATTGCTAAATGCTAGAAATTAATAGAATAACCTAATGTGAGTCACAAACATTTACAAATAATTAAACCAGTAGCAAAGCTATAGTTTATTCCACTTTTAACATTCTGGGAAGTTAATGCCAATACTTACTAATATTTATTCTCTTACCCCCAAATATCAGGGCTCCCAATCAAACAAGGGTAGAAGGAAAAACTAAGTGATGGCAAAGTATCAATGTGTTAGCCTCATGTTTTCAGGACATAGTGTAGGACTCTTTAATGCTGTCACTTGTAATAAGACTGTTCTGTTTCTCAGGGTCTGTGATATCTTTCTTGCACTGATCTGTTCCTGATACATTTCATGTATGGACATCACAGAATATAGTGGATAGGTTGCAATAGCAGTTGTATGAGCAATGACAAAATTATGCCTTTCTCAATATAAACTGTAATGCTGAACTGGCCTGTAAAGGCATTTCTACAGGGAACCGATCTAATAGTCTTTGAGTGTAATTTTCCTGGTTATTTGACTTGATTTAGGGAGAGAGCTTAGAGGTTGAAGGATTGAATATTTAGCAAGCTCTTTTTTCTCCCCTGTCTCTTTGAATATCAGTTGTCTCAGCTGGAGTGGAGACACTAGACAGGATGTCATATGAAGATCAGTACCTCTTTTCCTAAGTAGAACTATCCTGTGTTATTGATTGGAGCAGATTCAGGTGCTTTGGGCACAGACACATCAGTGGAAGAGTTAACATTTTGACAGTAAAATTAAGGAAGATTACTTACATTTCATCCTGAGTATAAATTCAGGGTTTAGAATATATCCTTTCAATATTTAAACATATATGGATTTGTTCTAAATTTGTGGTGCCATGAGCCTATCTCGAATGATCCATCGTTTATGGAAGTGATTTAACAAAAGCCTGCAAGAGTCATGTAGAGCCCAGGGCCTATGGTACCTTTTGGTCCTATTGACCCAGGCACCATTTCCATCCCCATGATCAAAGGCAGCTTACCTTTGATGCATTCAGCCAGCTGGTTATGTCCTTCCTACTCATGCCCGCAAGTTCTTTTCAGGTAGTACTGTGGGTATTCCTTGCTTCTTCCTAACCTGAGTTTTATCTAAATGAACCCTCCCCTGGCTTCAACTTCTAATCCTAACCTCAGATCTTTTGTTTTTGGGCACTTTGGTTTTTATGTGTTTTGGTTTGTTGTTTATTATTTCTTTACTAAAGATTTATTTTTGTTTTTAATTATGTGTAAACATGTGTGTGTCTGTGTGTGGCTTTGTACACATGTGACTTCAGGTGCCCTGGGAGTCCAGAAGAGGATGTCACATTCTCCTGGACTCCTGGATGTCCTGGGTCCTCTGCAAGAACAGGATGTGCTGTGCTCTTAACTGCTACTATGTTTTCCGTGTGCTTTATTAATGTTTTACTTTCAGTCAATTGGCAAAAGATTTCAGGGTGTGTGTGATGTAGTGGGTAGCTGTTCCAGCTTTGACCTGGAAGTACTACCCCATTGAGGCTTCGGTAACTGTCACGTCTAGAAGGCGGAGCTGAGAAAGGAGCCCGAAGACCCGAGATACTGGATGCTGGCTCCTTTTAGTTCCTGGATCCTGGACGCTGGAGGTAGACTGAGCAGAGTTCTCCAGAGAACACCACTGGACTGCGCTTCACCTTTCCCAGACCCTGTAACCTATGCCTCCACTTGTAAGTTACCCCACAAAATAAACCTCCCTTTTAACTACGTGGAATTGTTTTAATATTTTCTACCAATAGTGCATGCTTTTGCTTCTTCTCCCACTCCCTTGGAAAGTTTTTTTTTTCATCCTCTACTTTGACATTTTAGGAATCAGCAGTGCCAAGCACTTACTGTGGATAATATATAGTAACATCTTCAAGCTTTAACTGCTTCCAAAGAGGGTATTTGGAAGGTAGTTTAATACTTGTATCTAGACGTCACTAGCTCTTATTAATGGGTCTGTTGATATGATGCTTGCCACACAGGCATGAAGACCTGAGTTATACCCCTCAAAAAAAAAAAAACCCAGGCAAAAAAAGTCAGGCATGGTAGTGTATACCTGTAATCCAGTGCTGGGGTGGGCATGTGGGAAGTGGAGACAGAAAGATGGCTAGGACTTGCTGGCCTGTCAGTCTAGCTGAATCAGTGAGAAGCCATGTTTAAAAAATAAGGTGTGGAGTGGTTGAAGAAAGCATCCTAAACCCCTGTCCTCTACATGGGTGCATACACATTGCACATGCACACATATCCACACAAACACATGGTGCATACACATGTGCACATGCACACATATTCACACAAACACATGGGTGCATACACATGTGGCACATGCACACATATCCACACAACACATAGGTGCATATACACACATGTGCACATGCACACATATCCACACAAACACATGGGCACATACACATACATGTGCACATGCACACATATCCACACAAACACACAGGTGCATACCACACACGTGCACATGCACACATAATCCACACAAACACATGGGTGCATACACACACGTGCACATGCACACATATCACACAAACACATGGGTGCATACACACACGTGCACATGCACACATATCCATATGAACATATGTACATATACACAAAAGGAAAACATTCTCTGGGTGAATTTGAGGACAGAAGCATTCAAAGCTTACTAACTGCACATGTAAACCGTTAGTTTTTCCTGAAGATAATGAAAAAGACTACTTTTATAAAAAAATATTAAACAACTAAAAATTATACTTGGCTCCCATTATCAAGAAGAGACTTATTACCTCATTCATCAATTAGATTAAATGGTAAAGATTTGAAAATATTTCCTTCAAGAATATTCTTAAATTTGACTCCCAGCACTCCACCCGGGCTAGCCGTGGATGTCTGCATCCAGATTCCTCAGTCTTGGATGGGGTTTCTGGCACAACTATTAGGGTATTTGGCCATCCCATCACAGAGTAGGTCAGTCCCGGCTGTCTTTCGACCATTGCAGCAGTCTTTTGTGGGGGTATCTTTGTAGATTTCTGTGGGCCTCTTAGCTCTTTGTTTCTTTTTTTTTCTCATGTGGTCTTCATTTATCATGGTCTCCTATTCTTGTTCTCCCTCTTTTTCTTGATCCACCTAGGATCTCCGCTCTCTTTCCCTCGACCCTCACCCTGGTTTATATGAGCGAGAATTGTTGAAACCAAGGTTGGATAAAGCACAGGACAAATAACCAAACAAATGGAAACACATGAACTATGAACCAAAGGCTGAGGGTCCCCCAACTGGATCAGGCCCTCTGAATAGGTGAGACAGTCGATTGGCTTGATCAGTTTGGGAGGCAACTAGGCAGTGGTACCAGGTCCTGGGTTCGTTGCATGAGTTAGCTGTTTGAAACCTGGGACTTATGCAGGGACGCTTGGCTCAGTCTGGGAGGAGGGGACTGGACCTGCCTGACTGAGTCTATCAGGTAGATCCCAGTCCTCGGGGAGACCTTGATCTAGAGGAGGTGGGAATGGGGGTGGGCTGGGGGAAGGGGAGGGGGGCAGGAAGGGAGAGAACAAGGAATCTGTGGCTATTATGTAGAACTGAATAGTATTATAAAATAAAAAAAAAATAAAATAAAAAAAGAATATTCTTAAATTTAAAGTGCTTACTAAATACTCCATAATGAGTAGATTAAACATTTCACTGTTACTTATAGCCTGCGTTCTGTATACATGGGAAAATTCAATGGTTACTGAGTTAGAGAATTTAGGATTAAATCTAAAAATCTTTTTTTTATTGTTTTTTTTTTTTTTTGGTTTTTTTGAGACAGGGTTTCTCTGTGTAGCTTTGTGCCTTTCCTGGAACTCACTCTGTAGCCCAGGCTGGCCTCGAACTCAGGAGATCTGCCTGGCTCTACATCCCGAGTGCTGGGATTAAAGGTGTGCGCCACCACCGCCTGGCTAAAATATCTTGAACCAGAGTATTACTAAGGATTCTAAGCATTTGTATTTCAAATGGGATGTTCCATGATCTGATACCATATTCCCATATGCACCTTAGCTTGGACTGTTGAGTCACTGCTGGGCATCTCTGCTGCATTGCTGTCTCTATGGGTCCTTTTCACTTTTGGGACTGCCTGAAACAGGGCTGAGTGTTTGGAAGGGATGTCTCATCTCTGTTCATTGGGTTGCACCCTCTGCTTTGATTGGCATATATTCTCATTTTCCACCGGATGTTATAGGGAGTGCTCTGAAGTCGTTGCCCAGCAGGAAAATGGGTGAGGAAGAAATGATAACAGAATATTGCTCTTTAGAACAGGGTGCACTCTTAGGGAACACTAGGTGCTGGCTTAGTTGTAAATGCTTCCTGCGCTGTTCTAGTTTTAACTTCCGGATTTGAACTTTTCAGAGCCTGAGCTGCTTTTGTTCTTTACCAGAGGTGAGAAACGTGACCTGAATTCTCTGTGGTCCTGGAGAACCAAAGTAAAGCTGACATTAACACAGTCCCCAAAAGTTCACAGAGATTAATGCGTTGCTGAATTATTTAAAAGGATCGACAATTCTTTTTCTTATCCATATGCATTGCCGGGGTATCCAGCTAGCTTCGTGCGGTTATGAAGTGATTTTTTTTTTTAAAGATAAGGTTAATCAGAATACCTTCTTCATTAAAAATCTTCTCCAAAGCCAGATAAAAATGTATGTTTTGAGAGACTAGAATCAACCTCGAAAAAGATTTTATCCCTTTGTGCTGATGTGAGTCTTCAAGAGTGTCTCAAAATAAGTTTGTTTGGCCTGTACGGATATTGGGTGGGAGGCTACTTGTCAATGGCAGTTGCCAGGTAAATAACAGTAGGAGGGAAAAAGGAAAGGTAGACTAAAGTCTTCAAGTTAAGATCACTGGGTTGACATTATAGTCCCAAGTTCTAGCAGGGCACTGGTTGTATTTTTGGTTGTTGAATCTTTCTTCATATATTGGGTTAAATCAAAGTGTCCTCTCTAATGAAAACCCATGGAAATCTGGGATTGTGTGATGTAAATTCCATGACCTGTTCGTAGCCTCTCCAAGGTAACTTTCACAGGAAACATCTCTCTGATTTATCACACTGTCCTGGTTTTTGTGCCACCCTTTGTCACCACCACGATCTGGGGTAGCTTCTGAATCTCTGGTGTGCTGTAAACACCTAAAATCTTGGAGTAGAAAATGACCCTGTTTTCATCCTGGGATAATCTAGGTTTCAACTTTACTTCTTGTGTTAAGAGTTCTCTAGAGGAACAGAAACAAGAGAGTGCACATGTATTAAAAGGGGATTTATTAGATTGGCTACCATGATGCAGTTTGGGTAGTCCCAAAAGAAATGGTAGTGTTCACTGGAGAAGCTGAGGTCTGTGACTGCTCAGTCCACCAGGCTGGAGGATTCCTGTTGAACCAGTGGTCTTCAGTTCACACTGGAAGGCTGAAGAAGTTGGGTTCTGGCAGCAGCAGTGGGAGTAGCAGGGGTTAAATGAACTCGGGGACAGAGTAGAGTAGATCAGCTCACCAGAGAGATGTGAAAGCAAGCAGGCAAAATGCAAAACGCAGTCCCCTCACACCCATAGGTGTCCTCTCAGCATGTCTCTTAGTTGAGTCTGGACCCTACAAAGCTGACATACCTTATTATCCATTGCATCTCTAACTCACAGAAGGACAAAGACAGATGTGAAAAAAATGACCAGTGGGTTTAGTATCTGGCAAGGGGAAAGGCTTAAGAATTTTGCTTGGGGAGAGCTCTAGGTGACAGTATCTTCAAGGAATCTGACAATGAGCTGTTTTTGACCTAACTTCTATTCCTTTTTCACTGTAAAGCCTGTTGGGAAGAGAGTTGCATTATCTGAGAATTATGAGTCTGTGGAGGTGATCGAGAATTTCCTCAAGACAGCCCGACAGGCACCTAATGCTATGGTGCTGAGGATTGAGCTGAGACCTTCTGGGAAGATGATGCTGAAAGGCGTTCTCAAAAGATAGGGACATGCAACCGAAGCTGCAAGTGTTGAGACGATTTCATTTGTGGGGGCTCAGGTCAAGTGTGGATAATGCAGTTGAATTCATAAGGAGGACCCCAGCTTAGATGACTAGCAGTAGTGGAGAGGGTGCCTGTGCTGGCTTACCCCGGTAACCAGATTGGTGAACACCCTAACTGTCATCATAGAGCTTTCATCCAGAAACTGATAGAAACAGATGCAGGGATCCACAGCTAGGTATTAGGTTGAGCTCCAGAAGTCCAGTTGAAGAGAGGGAAGAGGGATTCTATGAGCAAGGGATGTCAAGATCATGATGGGGAAACTTACAGATATAACCGAACCAAGTTAGTGGGAACTCATGAACTTTAGACCAACAGCTGTGGAGCCTCCACTGACTAGGCCCTTTGCATAATCGAGACAGTTATTTAGCTTGGTCTCTTTAAGGGGCCCCTAATAGTGGGAATAGAGTCTATCCTTGGTACATAAACTGGCTTTTTGAATTCCATTACCTATGGTGGGACACCTTGCACAGCCTTGATGCAGGGATAGGGGCTTGGAACTGCCTCAGCTGAATGTATGGGGCTTTGCTGACTCCCCATGGAAGCCTTATCTTTTTGGAGGAGGGCATAGGGCTGCACTTGGTGGGGAAGACTGGGTGGGGAAGTGGGAGAATGGATGAGAGGGGGATCTGTGGTTGGTATAAAAAATGAATTAAAAAATTTCTTAATGAAAAAAGAGATTCTATGAATATCAAAAGAGACTTTGGGGAAAAAAGGAAAAGTAATACGATCTGGCTCATTGTGAGTTTGCTTGTCTTAGCAAATGGCAACTTGAACCTCAATCTGCCGATCTATTCTGAAAAGAGAAGCTTAGACTGTTTAGAACTGTTTACACTCCAGGTGCATCTAAGAGCAGCGAAGAGCCCAAGAGTTCTAGGGGTTTAGAGAGCCGAGGAATGTGCTAGAGGGGATCTGCCAAGAATTGTCTGGTAAAGTCAAAGGGACTTTGCTCCAACAAAATCTTCCAGTAAGAGCAGATTAGCACACAGAATTTTTGACAAGGAAGCCACAGGAAATTATAAAAATCGTGCCACAGGGTTCTGTGCACCTCTCACTGTTTTCCCTCAATGGTGAGATTTCGTACAAAAGCCAAAAGCAAAACAGGAAATTAGTATTGAGATAATCCACAGAGCTTATGAGAGTTTACTAGTTCATAGGCATGTGTGTATATGTGTGTGTGAGTGTGTGTGTGTGTGTGTGTGTGTGTATGAAACATATTTTGTTGTAGTCTCCACAAACAAGAACACAAAGGGTTCTATTGCCTCAAAAATCCCACCCAGTGCCCCTTGATAATGACAATTATTGTCACTCCTCATCCCTTCACTCCTCAGTCTCTTCACGCTCCTGTGAGCACTAACCATTGTTGTTGTTTCCCCTAAAGTGTGGTCATTTTGGATTACGTAGTCTATGACATTTGGAAATTAGCTTATTTCTCCCACTTAGCACGCCCCTCCCCCTTGAGATTCAGCTAAGTTTTCTTCTTCATCAACAATCAAGGGATTTAAAAAGTCTGCAAATGTATTTTATTCTCATGATATTTCAGTCAGTAATGAGTTAAATATTCAGTGTTTTAAAAAAGTAAGATGGTGGCTAAATTAAGAAGGACATTTGTTAAGCAAGATATATTTGGAATTCATTGACCTTCACAATTATAGTCACATATATATCCTCAACCATTTTTGTTAAGTATATGACTTGAACTTTTTTTAAAAATTTTTAATTATGTGTATCCATGTGTGTGGAATGTAGATGCTCAAAGAGGCCAGATAAGGGTGTCAGATTCTCTGGCGCTAGAATTACAGACCATTGTGTGACACTTGACATGGGTATTAGAAATTGAACTCAGGTTCTCTAGAGAGCCACAAGTATTCTTAACTACTAAGTCACCTCTCTAGCCCAATGTCTTGAACTTCTTTGGGCTTCTGTCAATATAGTAAAATGTGAACAAAAGTCAAATACCTGTTTTCTTCTTTGTAGAGTATTGGGAAATCATGAGAGTCAGAAAACCTGTAGTATATTTGCAAAACCGCCTTACACACACATTCCAACCTCTGGGAAGAGTCTCAGATTCTTTGTCTAGTGTGTGTATCAGTGTGTGAAACTTGCCTTCTTTACCCATAGAGCTATTAGCTGCATTAAGTGAGGTTATGCATATTAAAGCAATATTTAAACTATCAGAGACTTTTTGAATGGAAATGGTGGTTTTTAATATTGATATGTCTTAATAATGGATCAAAAACTCTCACTACTATTCTAAAGCCTCAGACTGACAACATGAAAGGTAGTTTAGTAAAAGAGAGAGCTGAATAGTAGTATTACATTTATTAAAGTTCTGCTACATAAAAATTTCCCTAATTTTTAATCAAGCTCAAATTTATTTTAAATCTGAAGCTGTACATAATGTTCTCTTTAAAGGATATTGAGGTAACAGATGATTATATGAATAATGAATAATATAATCATGATATGGAGTGTAGAGATATGTGAATAATGGAACATAAATAATTAGTCCATAGTGGCATTTGATAGTGGTAGTTTTGATATTAGAATTGGTGCTTTTTAGAACTTGTGAAATTATAACTTTGGGGGAAATATAGAAGTTTTCAATTTAATTAGGTTCAATGCAACAGTCACAAGTTTCATTGTGTGCTTATGGGCATTGCCTCTGTCATGTGAAGGTACCACATCTCTGTTCTCGCAGGTTGGAAACCTAATTTTGTGAGAAGACAGAGGATTTAGAGCAGAGAGATGTGAAATAAAGCCTGGCAGTATCAGTTGCATCTTAAGCAGGTCCAATAACCTCTCAACCACCAGTCTCATCATCTACCACATTTCGCCTGTTAAATTTATGAAGTGTCCAGTGCAATGCCGGGCACATCAGAGATACTTGAGTACCAGGGTGGAATGGCCAAGTTATTCCTTCTGGAACTCTCACTTTTTTGTTTGTTCAATCATTTGTTAATTGAAAGTCAGTTAAAATTTTGAATTGGAAACTAGTGTACCAAGTACTTGTTCTTATTTATAGATGCACTCGAGTGACCAACAAATCTCCCTCTCTCTCTCCATTCTATTTTTCAGCCTATCATTGATTTTCAGTTCTTTGAACCTGAATACCCACAGAAAGACCACGAGGACCAACTACTTCCATATCCCTCATTACTTTCTCTTGTCCGTGTGTGTGTGTGTGTGTGTGTGTGTGTGTGTGTGTGTGTGTGTGTGTATGTGTGTGTGTGTGTGAATGTACATGTGTGAAGGTCAGAGAAATATCTTGGGTATTGTTCCTAGCTTTCCATCTTCTTTGATACAGTCTCTTGTCTACTACTGTAAGTGAGTGTTACAGCTCTGGAGGGAAAGGTATCCCGACTTATCAGGAAGCCAGACTATATCTGGAGCTGCAATAGGACACTTCTGGAGGGTAGAGCCACAATAGGATGGCTCTGGAGGCTGGAGCCGCCATGGCACAGCTCAGCTCTGGGGAGATTTCCTGACTGGTCAGGAAGTCAGGTGATACCTGAAGCTGGGGTGCTGTGAGGGATGGTCTCCCTGAAGGATATAGTAATCCTGCTCTTTCCTAGGAGAGAGTTGTTATAGCTGAGCTTCTGAGCTTTGATCTGTGCCCCCTTAAGGGGCTTCTCCTTCTTCTTTCTGGCCCAAGATGTTGCTTCTTCAGCTTCACTGTGCTAAAGAGGAAATCCATGCAGAAATGTAGCAATCTCCTCAGGCTTCAAAGAAAAGTTGTTACTTTTTTTTCTGCTCAGTCTTGCTCAGCTCCCCCTAAGGGAACATCTCAGCAAGGTTTTTTCTGCTCAGTCCCCTGAGGGACATCTCAGCAAGGTTCTTCTGTTCTGCTCTGCCTTGTTCAGCTCCCCCTAAGGGAGCATCTCAGCAAGGTTTTTTGTTTTCTGCTCAGTCCCCTAAGGGAGGTCTCAGCAAGGCCTTTCTATTCTTCTGTTCTGCTGGAGAATATAGATCTTCACCCAAGACTCTTTTTAGAAAAAGATTTATTTTTTTTCCTTTGAGCATTTAAAACACTTCTAGAAATCATATCTAAATTTAGTATAACTTGAAATGCATTTGGTGAAGTTAGAGAAACTCATAGTGCTTTTCTTGGTTCATCAGAATGTCAACTGTAATGAGGCTGGGCTATCTAAATGTGTTCATTAGTTTATTGTTATGTTTTACTTTTTATGAATATAGTATCTATAGTGATTCATCTACCAAAGATTGCATGGAAGGCTTCCTTTCAGATAGAACTCAGTAAGTGCTGGGTTAGGAATTTAGATAGTCTAAAAGCAAAGACTCCATCATCAATTTGCCTGAACAGATATGTGGCCTTCTGATGGATAACTCATTTCCAATCACAGTGACTTCAAACCCATTCAACGTGGCTTATTTCTTACTCTTTACATTTTCTTCAGCTGTTAAGGTCTTTTCAGCCCTCAGAATCACACTCATTGCCACCATTCACTGTCAGACTAATGTGTGTGTTCAGGTTAGATCTGTTTATCTGGGTTTGTTTAGCAGATGTTGTTGCAGAAACATATGCTTTTCAATTCAAGAATGGACTGAAAATTTTAGTTCTTTTGAAAATTATTTTCATATTATCATCTCTATCTTTTCTTTTCTTTGTTTGCGGCTTCGTTCACTTACACTTCTTGTTTGTCTTTTTTTTTTATTTTAAACAGTACCCATTCTTAATACTACATACTTTGCATGGTTGCTCTGGAACCACTTAGAATTTATTGTTTTGCCCCCCCCCCCCCCAAGAATAGCTCCAATATGGAGAACACATCTCAACTAGACCTTATCAAATAATTCAAATTTGAGAACCTTAAGGTGCAACAGAGCCTTCGCCGTCATTTGGTGTATTTTGCCAGTAGTCCTAGAAACCATTCCTCTGACAGACTGCTCAAGTGCCTTAGTCATCTTCTTGAACTCCACAGGGGCCTCCTGTGACACTCTTGGGCAGCTCTAGCTTCTGATCTTTGCCTTGGCAGGGTGGGTCATGACCTTACCTAAGCATCAGTGAAATAGGACAGTGTTTGTCTCCTGTAGTTGGATCTTCTTTACTCTTTGGCTCTTTGAGAGCCCGCCATCCGGCTCCCAGATAAACACAGGGAGACTTATTCTTACTTATGAATGCTGGGACTTAGCTTGGAGTATTTCTAGCCAGCTGTTCTTAAATTGTCCTGCCTACCTTTTGTCTCTGGGCTTTTTACTTCTCTTTATTCTATATATCTTGCTTTCCTTCTTACTCTGTGGCTGTGTGGCTGGCCCCTGGTGTCCTTTCTCCTTTTCTTCATTCCTCCCTTTCTCTCTTCTATTCATTCTCTCTGCCTGGCATCGCTGCCTATCTCTCTCCTGCGTAGCTATTGGCTATTCAGCTCTTTATTAGACCATCAGGTGTTTTAGGCAGACAATGTAACACAGCTTCACAGAGTTAAACAAAGGCAGCATAAAAGAATGCAAAACATCTTTGTATCATTAAACAAATATTCTACAGCATAAAAGAATGTAACACATCTTAAAATAATCTACAACAGTCTCCCTAGTCCAGAGGAGCTAAAGCTTCTGTGCTAAGACTATGTAAGAGATCAGTAATAACACAAAGCAGGGAAATGGATGGAAACCATGATTCTGAGATGCCCTAAAGTTTGGGTTATAGACCCCTCTCCCCACAAAAAAATGTAATTCTATGTGGACAGAAATAAATCCAAAAATGGAAGGCAAGTCATGCATTAGAGTCTAGAAAGAGAAGGCTGTGTAAACAGAGACCGAGAAGGCTCTATAGAATGACTGGGAGGTTTCCTTATGTATGATTGTGAATGCGGCTGAAGTGTCTGCAGCTTGTAGGGAGCATCTGAAGGTTGTGCAGGGCTCAGACTGGCTTATAGAGCAGAGGTGGAAGGGAACCGTTGATCTCTATTAGTTTTCTTCTTGGTTTGGAAAGAGCAGTATTGGAGAAATTATTTTGGCCACTCCACGTAGTTAAAAGGATATTTATTTAATGGCGAAACTCACAAATTAAGTAATGGGTAGGTCGCAGGGTCTGGGGAAGGTGTAATGCAGTCCAACGGTGTTCTCCGGAGCTCTACACAGTCAATCTGCACTGGTCAGCGTCCCGGCACGAGAGAGCGCCCAGTGCGAGCGCTGGCCCATCCAGCTCTCGGGTCCCCAGGCGCCTCCCCTCGCCCCGCCTCGTAGGCGTGACAGTTGCCAGAGTCTCAATGGGGGTTGGAACTTCCAGAACCAAGTTGGAATGGCTACCCACTACATCTCCCCCTTTTTGTCTAAATAAGAAGGTTCTAAACTAATACAAGACTATATACAAAGGAATGGTTATCAAATATTGTCCAGAAATAATGAGAGATAATGACCTAGATAAGATGTAACTACAACCAATGCAAACAATATCAAGCAAGAAACACATACTAAAATCCAGAGAAGTATAGAGCATAGGTAAACAGCATATTATAAAGATCATTCAAAGGTGTCCTATCCTAAAAAACCTGAACCTAATACTTAATAAGTTCTATCTAAGATATTATATATACTAAGTTGTAACTATAACTGCTAGTCTTCAATCCCATCAAAGACCTGAGAAGGAATATAACGGTACCTGAGAAATGGAAGACGGATGCAAGCAACTTTCGGGAATCTTGCAAGAGTAGACCAAGACAGCTGGCAGCCTGGACAGTCACCTAATGTTTCTCAGCATTGTTGGTGCATTCAAATTGGCTACAGGCCTAGAGTATCTGACAGACCATTTTCAGAAGCAGGATTTCTGAAAGACCATCTTACCCTGTCTTGGCAGAGTACAGTGGTCGCTTTCCTTGTGTCCCGCTTGTCCAGAAAGGAGAGCATTGCATTTATACTGTCAGCCATCAAGGCAAGGGCAGTTCTTTGCCCAGTAGGCCATTTTGTGCCAAAAGACAAACTTCCAAATGGAAATGTCTTAGAAGCCCAACATTCTCTCGGGATCAATTGGTGCAGCCAGGAGCAATTGTGTCTCACGTCAACAGAATTCTAAGTTATTTAAATGCCATATTCTCCAGGTCTATGAAGTGTTTGAAGATTACCTGCCCATCTAACCTATGTATCTGTAAATCTGGATAACCTAACTAACGTAACTATAGAGATGACATAGGCGACTATAAATCTATAAATCTTATCTATCAAAATAACCTAAGGACTAAGGCTTCACGTAAATAAGGTAAACAGTCTATAAGCAAATGTATGGTGAAGAACGATGACTTCAAAATTGTGACAATACACAAGATATTTATAACAGAGGTAGGAATATATAGTGCGATATGCAATATGACAATAATATTAAATATATATCAATATACCGAATATCCTAAACAGAAGTAGAACATATATAAAGTATGACAGATATAAATTTACATTTGTATCAATATAAAAATGTTTCAAATAAGAGTAGAAATATATGTACATTATAACAAATATAGTTCTGTATTTGTATCAATATACAAATTATCTTAAACAGGAGTATAAAAATAGTCTACATTTGTATCAACATATAAGATTCTATAACAGTACAAATTACAGTGCAAATTATCTAAGATTGCTATTTCACTAAGTTTGTTTACTAGTATATACAATGATTTACCATCATATCTTATACCTATCCGTTCCATTTCTTCTCCCCCCACCCCTTCTTTTTTTTTTTTTTTTTTTTACAATCCTGAGTTAATATTTTCTTCCACCCCCAACCCTATAACCGTCATCCATAACCCTGAGAATTATGAAACCTAAGGGAGAAGGGGCGTCATTTTCTTAGAATTGCTTCCTGCCGTTTAGGGGGTGATGTTATCTCTGTTGGGTACTGTGAGAAAGCTCAGATAGTTAAATCTCAGTTAGACTAACTGTAGGTTCTGCAGCAAGTTTTAGAGTAATGGGTAAGATTGTCTGAAATTCTGGCAAGAAGTGTAGTATGATGATGATTACCATGGCATCATTCTGGATTGGGTAGAGTTGTTGTTGTTGGGGCCCCATCTTCCTTCTGGTGACTTCTGAGATTGCTATTGGAAAAACTTATTTGTTATCAAAAATGGGAGGTTTGGATTTAAAGAGGACATAGCATGTAAGAAAGGATTCTGAGAAATCAAGAGTAAGCATGGAGAGAATTAGAATTTAGAAGACAATGGTCACTTTTTATTGGTTTCCTTCTGTCTCACACCAGAGGGCTCTTCTGATATGGGACTGAAGAATCTCTTAAACTTTTCTTTTAGCAATATGCTTGGGTTTAGAGAAGGAGTGAGCCAATTCCATCTCCAAAGCCAGCTTGGCTATAATTGAATTGGAACCACAACTTTTCTAGATTGATAGAGAGAAAGATGTTAGACAGTGAGATTTTACCATGTGTAGATTGGTACCAATAGATTCTTCCTTTCTGCTGTAAACATCCGGATATCCAAGGCCTTATGAGTTTTGAAAGATGGGTATTTCCATTATCCTGTAAAGACAAAAACAGAACCCTACCCCACCCTTTGATTGTTAAATTTTTCTTACAACTTGTAGAGATGTCACATTGGTGGATGATCTTTTACTTCTCTTCATCAAGGGGTTTTTCCTGTTCGAATCGAATTTTTATTAATTTTGTTGGTATCCATAGCTTTTCTTCTCCTGCAGAAACAAAGGCAAAACCCCTTCCCCAACATAGAACATATCCAGGTTTCCATTCTGAGGTCAGCACATCCTTAAAATAAACTGGTTGGTTTAGCTCAGGAGTTTTGTCTGTTGTCCAATGTCTCTCCGCAGCTGTTGTTCCTTTCTCATTAGCATTGAGAAAATTCAAGGTTAATAAAGCACTATGCAGTCTATTTCTAGGAGTCATTGTTACCTGTTGCTGTTTATTTAGCATATCCTTTAAAGTTCGATTGGATCTCTCTATGACTGCTTGGCCTGTGGGATTGTGTGGTATACCTGTAACATGCTTTATATTATAATAAGCAAAGAACTGTCTCATTTTATTGGAGACATATGCCGGGGCATTGTCTGTCTTAATTTGTACAGGTATTCCCATGATGGCCATAACTTCTAATAGGTGTGTAATCACAGAATCAGCCTTTTCAGAACTCATAGGAGTTGCCCATTGAAATCCTGAATAGGTGTCAATGGTATGATGTACATACTTTAATCTTCCAAATTCTGCAAAATGAAACACATCCATCTGCCAAATTTCATTTCTTTGTATACCTTTTGGATTACTCCCTGCAGGTAATGGAGTTTGGTTATAGATGGAACAAGTAGGACATTTTTTCACAATATCCCTAGCCTGTTGCCAAGTGATGGAGAAATCCTTCTTCAAACCTTTGCTATTTATATGGTGTTTCTTATGATATTCTGAAGCTTCTAGCACATTACCTATTAGTAACTGATCAATCTCATCATTACCTTGTGCTAAAGGTCCTGGCAGACCTGTATGGGATCTGATATGTGTTATATATATAGGATGTTCCCTTTTTCTGATGATTTCCTGCAATTGTATGAATAATGAAGTTAATTCTGTATTATCAGGAATAAATTCAGCAGTTTCAATATGTAAAACAACTCTCTCTGCATATTGAGAGTCAGTGACTATATTGAGGGGTTCTGTGAAGTCCATCAGTACCATAAGAATGGCATACAGTTCTGCCTTTTGTACAGAGCTATATGGACTTTGCACCACTTTACTTAAGTCTCCTGATTTATATCCTGCTTTCCCTGATTTATTTGCATCAGTATAGAATGTGAGGACTCCAGAAATTGGCTTTTGTCGTACAATGTGAGGAAGGACCCATTCAGTCTTCTTTATGAATTCTATTCTCTTGCTTTTGGGATAGTGGTTGTTAATCTCTCCCAAAAAGTTACTGCAGGCTCTCTGCCAGTATTCATTATCTTTCCATAGTGATGAAATTTCCTCATTAGTTAATGGTACTACAATTTCTGCTGGGTCCATTCCTGTCAACTGGCGAAGTCTTAATTTACCCTTTTGAATCAAATCAGAGATCTTTTCTATATAAGTCTTTAATTTCTTATTTGGTTTACGTGGTAGGAATATCCATTCCAATATAATATCTTCCCTCTGCATCAAAATACCTGTTGGGGAATGTCTGGAGGGGAATATGACAAGAATGCATTTAAGTTCTGGATCCACACGATCCACATGTGCTTCTCGAATTGTCTTTTCTACTAGAGCCAATTCCTTCTCAGCTTCGGCTGATAATTCTCTTGGACTATTTAATTCTTTGTCCCCTTATAGAGTATTAGCCAAATTTTGTAGTCCATCTTTGGGTATTCCCATGATACCCAGTAAGTTGGAAATGCTTCCTAATAACTTTTGAAAATCATTAAGAGTCTTCAATCTATCTCTTCTTAGTTGTACCTTTTGGGGTCTAATTTTTTGTAGCTCTATCTTATATCCTAAGTAATTAATAGAATCTCCTCTTTGTATTTTTTCAGGAGCAATTTGCAGTCCCCAGCGAGGCAAAACCTTTTTTACTTCTTCAAACATGCTTTCCAATGTATCTAACTTTTTATCAGCTAATAGGATATCATCCATATAGTGATAAATTATGGATTGTGGAAACTTTACACGAATTATCTCTAATGGTTTCTGCACAAAGTAGGACTGTTTAACATTCCCTGTGGGAGGACCTTCCATTGATATCTCTTGACTGGCTGAGAATTATTATAATTAGGTACTGTGAAGGCAAATTTTTCTCTATCATTTTCCTGTAAGGGTATGGTAAAGAAACAGTCTTTTAAGTCAATAACTATTATAGGCCATTCTTTTGGTAGCATAGAGGGCAAGGGCATCCCAGTCTGTAGGGAGCCCATTGGCTGAATTACTTTATTAATAGCTCTCAGATCTGTCAGCATTCTCCAATTACCAGATTTTTTTTTTTATAACAAATACAGGAGAATTCCAAGGACTGGTAGATTCTTCAATGTGTTGAGCATTTAACTGCTCTTGAACCAGCTGTTCTAAAGCTTGTAGCTTCTCTTTTGTCAAAGGCCATTGTCCAACCCAGACAGGTTTATTAGTTAGCCATTTTAAAGGTAAGGCAGTTGGTACTTCTGAGAGTTCAACAACAGTCGTGCTCTGTTTGTGAACAGCCTGAATGGTTGGTGACTGATTTTTATAGCATGTTATGATATTATTCCTAGAAACATGCATTGGTCTGTATTCCTTTTCTGAAAGTGTAGGAATTTTAATCTGGGTATTCCACTGTTGTAACAGATCTCGGCCCCAAAGATTTACTGCTACATTTGCTACATAAGGCTTCAGCCTTCCTCTCTGTCCTTCTGGCCCTATGCATTCAACCCATCTCGAACTCTGTTTTATCTGAGATAGGGTGCCAATCCCTAACAGTTGGACATCTACCTCTTGAAGAGGCCAATTTGGATGCCATGATTTTGGTGTAATTATAGTCACATCTGCACCTGTGTCCACCAGGCCCTCCAGAACCAGGCCATTAATTCGAATTCTAAGCTTTGGTCTTTGTTCATTTATGGAAGTCTGCCAAAATATTTGTTTTATAGTGTTCTTTGTAAACTGTGATCCAGCTATCAAAGCTGTTTTATCATCCATTGCAGTATCAGTTTTTACATTAGGCATTGGTTTATTCAGTTGTCCTGGAGAGGAATTTCTTCCACAGTGGCAGGGAATGTTCGTACTACGTTTGGTTTGGGGGCCTGCAAGAGGCCCCCTGAGGAGTTTCCCGCCAGTAAAGGGTTGCCTTGTATATCTATTTTTGATCTGCACTCACTGGTCCAATGTCGGCCTTTGCCACATCTTCTACATAATCCAGGAGGTGGTTGGGGTCTCCTGTTTAGGCTATTCCTAGAAGGAGTATTGCTTCTAGGAGTACCCCATGTACAGTTTTTACTTATATGACCTGGTGTACCACACTTAAAACATTTGGTAACACGGGGCCTTCTTTCACCTCTGGGATTTGTCTCTCCTATCCAAGCCTCATTACTGTAGTTAAGAGACTGAACACCATTAGTATATTGAATCCATTCTTCCAAAGGAGCTGATCTGATCTTTAATGGTGTAAGTATTCTTCTGCATTCTGCATTAGCATTGTTGAATGCCAAGGACTCAGTTAATACTTTTCTTAATTCTTTGTCTGACACAGCTCTTGTTATAGCTCTGTTCAGTCTTTGTAAAAAATCAGTGAAGGGTTCCTGCGGTCCCTGAAATATCTTTGTGTATACCTCAGTTGGTTTTCCAGGTTCTGGAATTTTTTCCCAAGCATTTAGAGCTGCTGTACGGCATAGGGATATTGTATGCTCATCATAAGTGGCTTGTACATTCCTGTCAGCGAAACATCCCTCACCAAGTATTTGATCTTGGGAGATCACAAAACCTCTGATTTTACCTTGTTGTTCTAAATTTTTTGCCTCTTCTCTCAACCAGCTTTTCTACTGTAACTGCTGACTATATTCTAGAACAGCTGAAATTAACTGATGCCAGTCATCTGGAATGATTCTATGTGAGGTAGACCACGAATTTAACATCTGTTTTACATATGTGGATTGTATCCCATACGTAACTACTGCTTCCTTTATATTTTTAAAGTCCCTTGTTGAAATTGGTTGTAATGTATATGTCATATATGGCTCGGGGTGTGTGTCATCTGCTGGCTTCTCATGGACAATAACAGGATAAGCCATTGTATGAGAGCCATTTGGAGATGTTACAACCTCTATGGTCTTGACCTTCTGCTTATTAGTTCCCTTGTCATGTTTACTGAGAGTTTCTTCTAGGGCTTGCAAACGAGCACCTAGGGTCTGTTCTAGGGAGTGAACCTCCTCTCTTGTAAGGGACTCCATATTTCTCATGGAATCATAGAAGTTTTTATGTTCCTCAGAAACACATGATTCCATGGACCTTATCCTATCAATTAACGATAATCTTTCTTCCTTATATACTGTCTGAGTAGCCACAACTTCACTCTGGAGAGTTAGTGTTCTATCCATTAAATATTCATATTTATTATCAATAAAATCAATTTTGGGTACAAGCCTGTTTTGTACATCCTGATTAGCAGATTCTAGAGAAAGAATCTTTTTCTCTAAGCCTTCATTGCTATCTTTGAAAGCAGATTCCAGAGAGAGAATCTTTTTCTCTAAGCCTTCATTGCTATCTTTGAAAGCAGATTCCAGAGAGAGAATCTTTTTCTCTAAGCCTTCATTGCTATCTTTGAAAGCAGATTCCAGAGAGAGAATCTTTTTCTCTAAGCCTTCATTGCTATCTTTTAAAGCCTGTATCAGTCCCAATAATGACTCATCTTTGTTCTTAAACCAGTGTTTGAACACTGTGTGAATTATTATGATGAATGCCAAAATGGTATAGCCCAGATATGCCTTAGGAATGTCGTATATTTCCAGGAAGATGTCATTCATCATACAGGCAAAAAGGTTTTTAAATTCTTGTGAGGTAATGTTGTCGGCCATATTACACGAATTACTCAAAATTTGTTAGTCAATTTTAAGGTGTAAAATTATCAAGTACCTTTACTTGAAACAATATGCTTACCTTTCGTGTAGTAGCCCTTTTCAGCCAGCAGGTGGCGTTGGTACAGCTCCGAAACAGGGCCTGCTGGCGATCTTGGCTGGGGTCGGAGGGAGATGGCGGAATGGCGGAGATGGCGGAAATCGGAGCTAGCACTCTCCTGCCTCTTTCGCTGGTCTGGGGCTAAGCTAGGGAATTGAGATAGGACTAGCTGCTCCCTTTTTCGGGAATGGAACCGTGTAGGTGTTCCCTGGTTATATGGAACTTTGCAGGCGGGTTTAGGTACCCGCCAGCTAGGGAGGAGACGGCGGGAGCCGCCCAGGCCTTTGGAGTTTGCCCCACGTGAGCGCCAGATATTGGAGAAATTATTTTGGCCACTCCACGTAGTTAAAAGGATATTTATTTAATGGCGAAACTCACAAATTAAGTAATGGGTAGGTCGCAGGGTCTGGGGAAGGTGTAATGCAGTCCAACGGTGTTCTCCGGAGCTCTACACAGTCAATCTGCACTGGTCAGCGTCCTGGCACGAGAGAGCGCCCAGCGCGAGCGCTGGCCCATCCAGCTCTCGGGTCCCCAGGCGCCTCCCCTCGCCCCGCCTCGTAGGCGTGACAGTTGCCAGAGTCTCAATGGGGGTTGGAACTTCCAGAACCAAGTTGGAATGGCTACCCACTACAAGCAGAGTGAGCTTCACCACTTGTGCCACAGAGACAACAGACATCTGCCACAGGTAGACTCTAATGTTTCAAACTGGATCATCTTTCGGTGTGTTTACTTGAGTGTTTACACTGCCTGACCTAACCTCACAGAACTGCAATCTGGGAACCTGGAAACCAGAGATTAAAGCTATCCCTGAGCAATGGTATACTTGCCAGGACAGACCATCTCCCTAAGGAGAACGATTGTTTGTGGTGACAAGGGTGTGCTCTGGAATGGGTCTGGTAATCTCTTGGGAGCTACATTGCCTTCCCATGCAGTGGTTATGGTGATAACATCTTCTGACCACCTTGCTGAACGGAACAGAGAGGGTGATCAACCAGACCCCAGCTGGACCAAGATGGATATGGCAGTGCACATCTTTAATCCCAGCATATATGGTAAGATGGGATGTATAGAAAGGAGACTCACCAAGAGCTCCCGGGACAGCTAGTATGGAGACTCAGCATGTCAGAAATAAGAGAGAAAAGAAGAAACAAGATGGAAGGAGAGAACACATCATATTAAAAACAGAAAACCAGGAAAAAAGGAATCATTATTATTTTTGCACTGGACATCATCTTTTAAAGATGAATTCAGCTCTTACATATAAAATTTTATTTCATTCTTGAATAGTATTCTGTTGCACAAATCCCTAGGCTTCAAAAAAATCTATTATACAATTGTCATTACCTCCTGTTTTGGGATACAGGAACACAGAAACTATTAAGCAGGCACCTTGGTCAATTTATATATGGATTTTGCTAGTGTACACATCCAACTATTGTGTTACTAGTTACATAGTGTACCTTTGATGTTACTAGATAATGCTCAAGAATAATTGTTCCAAAGAACTTGAGGAAGATAGTCACAACTGGCATCTTTGAATGACTTTTTTAGACTTAGCCTGTTGCTCAAGTTTTTTTTTTTTTTTTTTTTTTTTTTTTTTTTTTTTTTACGAAGGGAAAGAATTTGATAGGGAATAAAGGTTTATTATTTCACTAGCCTGATGGTGGCAACTGAGTCAGGGAGTGTGCCATTTACCTTTCCATTATTATAAAAGGTACTGTACATGATTGGCTGTAGCTGTTGCTTTGGGATGTCTGATGAAGGGCCTGCTTCTCATCCTGGACCCTTTGCTTGATGGCAGTGAAGGGAAAATAGGAAGATGTAGGTGTAGGGATCCCATTGTCTCCTGCAAGGCCACACCCCAATGACCATAAAATCTCCTGTAGTTAGCCCCCACCAAAGTTTCTATATATTACTACTAGTGCCATATTAAACAACACCTTGAGCACACAAGCCTTTGAGGGAGATTCTGATTCCAAACTATAGCAATGAGAAAGCATGCTGTAACAGAAACATATCTTTGCTGTAAAAGAGAAGTAGGGAGTCACATCCTGCCTCGACTGCTGAATTCACTGTCAGTTTAGGTTCAGTTTTACTGTTTGGACAATACGTTTACCATGGACCCAAAGACGTATCATGGAGAATAATGGGGTATGTAATGCAAAGTGCTCTGGCACAGCATTCACTCACAGCATGTCTTAAAATATGAGCCTTTCTCTTTGCAAGGAAAAGTCGTGAAGTGTCCTGATGCCTGCTTCTAGCATCTGCTACATATGGATGGCACTTTAAGGCGTCACTGGAAACAGGATTGTCCCTAACTTGCTGAAGTTCTTGAGTTCTCTTAGTCCTTGCAGGAGCAATAAAGTTCAATTTTATGGTATGAATATTGAGAATTATCCTAATGTTTCCAGGGTGGATAGTTTCTATAGGCCAGGGTAGCTCCCAGAAGACAGAAAAGATTAAACATTGACAACTAAAGCATGATGTTTACTTTGTTCCTTTTGTGTGACTAGGTGTGCCAGATGGACTCACCTCTGCTTCCACAATCCATGGAAATTTCAATTTTAATAAACAAAGGGAGGGGGGATAAGACTGCGGTGCTAGAGAGAGACAAAGAGGTGAGTGTATAACACCCTTTCTCTGTGTTTAACTCCTTGGGATAAATATGACTGTAAACTGGGAAATAACAATTAGCTAAAGGATAAATGTTATTC